>NW_016107643.1:1159599-1167935 GCF_001604975.1 Cebus imitator
AAAAAAAAAAAAAAAAAAGTAGAAGAAAAAACAGATTCCTTTTATGAGGATTTCCACTTGGTGAATGTTTCTGCAGCTTCCGGAATTCTGCTTAAAATGTGTTTCTCGAATTTGCCTTTTTTTGGTTTTTGACTTGTACCACCACTTGAGACAGCTTTATTTGGCCTAGGATCTGAAGAGAAGCTGCTCCCCATCCTGAAGGATCAATTCTTTGGCTTTAGACATCTGCTCACACCTATAATCCCAGCATTTTGGGAGGCTGAGGTGGGCCATCACTTGAGGTCAGGAGTTTGAGACCAGCTTGGTCAACCTGGTGAAACCCCATCTCTATTAAAGATACAAAAATTCACTGGGCATAGTGGTGCATGCCTGTAGTCCCAGCTACTTGGGAGGCTGAGGCAAGAGGAAAAACCTGGAAGGCAGAGGTTGCAGTGAGCCCAGATCACACCACTATACTCCAGCCTGGGCAGTAAGAGTGAGACTTTGTTAGAAAAGGAAAGAAAAGGAAAGAGAGAGAGAGAGAGAGAGAGAGAGAAATAAAGAAAGACAAAGTTATCTATGGAATTATAATTACAGATGTCAGTTGTGATCTTTTTGTTTGTTGGTTTTTTGAGACAGGGCCTCACTCGAATCACCCAGGCTGGACTGCAGTGGCACTCTTGGCTCATTGAAGCCTCAACTTCGCAGGCTCAGGTGATCCTCCCACCTCAGCCTTATGAATAGCTGGGACTACAGGCATGTGCCCCCATGCCCAGCTAATTTTTTGCAGAGACTGGGTTTCGCCATGTTGTCCAGGCTGGTCTTGAACTCCTGGACTCAAGTGATCCACCGTGCCTGAGATAGTTGTGATCTTACATTAGAGAACACCTATTATGTACCAGGCACTGGGATTTAAGAATGAGAGGTGAGGCCGGGTGTGGTGCTCAAGCCTGTAATCTCAGCACTTTGGGAGACTGACGTGGGCAGATCTGCTGATGTCAGGAGTTCAAGATCAGCCTGGCCAACATGCCAAAAACCCATCTATACTAAAAATATAAAAATTAGCTGGGCATAGCGGTGGATATCTATAATCCCAGCTACTTGAGAGGCTGAGGCAGGAGAATCCCTTGAACCCAGGAGGCAGAAGTTGCAGCGAGCCAAGATTGTGCCACTGCACTCCAGCCTGGGAAACAAAGCGAGACTCCATCTCAAATGAAAAAAAAAAAAAAGAGAGGTGAACAAAAATAGACATGGTTTTTACTATTATGATTTTTAGAGGAGAAAACAGAATAATCACACAAATGGATATATATCTGTAGTGGAGAGGCCAGTGCTATGACAGCAGATGAAGGAGAGCTTAGGGAAGGTTTCCCTGAGCTGGGGCTTGAGCTGGCTGAGATCCAAGAAAGGCATCCATGTGGGGTGGGCCGTATTTCTTCTCAGGCTTCTCAGGGTAACTGATGTCATCCAGGCCCTTTTCTGCCCCCAAATCCCCCTGGCCACTCCTCTAGGGACTCTGCATGATGATTAGTGTTTCTGCTTCAATACAAGAAAACAGGTCACCATCAAAAGCAGTGGTTCCCACACTTTTTTTTTTTTTTTGATCCGAAGTTTTACTCATGTTGCCCAGGCTGGAATGCAGTGGTGAGAGCTCTGCTCACTGCAACCGAAGCCTCCCGAGTTCAAGTCATTCTCCTGCCTCAGTCTCCCAAGAACCTGGGATTACAGGCATGCACCATCATACCTGCCTAATTTTGTATTTTTAGTAAAAATGGGGTTTCACCATGTTGGTCAGGCTGGTCTCAAACTCCTGACCTCAGGTGATCCACCCGTCTTGGCCTCCCAAAGTATTGGGGTTACAGGTGTGAGCCATTGCAGCCGACCGGTTCCCACACTTTGATGAGCATCAGAATGGCCTAAGGAGCTTGGTAAGAAGTCAGACTTGGCCGAGCGCGGTGGCTCACTCCTGTAATCCCAGCATTTTGGGACGCCGAGGCCGGCGGATTGCTAGAACTCAAGAGTTTGTGACCAGTCTGGGCAACACGGTGAAACCCTGTTTCTACTAAAAAAAACAAAACAAAACAAAACAAATTAGCTGGGCATGGCGGCGTGCGCCTGTAGTCCCAGCTACTTGAGAGGCTGAGGCAAGAGAATTGCTTGAACCCAGCAGGCAGAGGTTGCAGTGAGCCAAGATTGCGCCACTGAACTCCAGCCTAGGCGACAGAGCTAGACTCCATCTCAAAAAAAAAAGAAAGAAAAGTCAAAAGACTCCCTCCCTTTCTTGTCCATGGGCAGAAGTGGCCATTCAAGAGGTACTGCCCCAGGATTCCAGGCTGTGGGCAGAGAGCTGAGTCTCTGGAGGAGGGAGTCAGATGACTTGCCCCAAAGAGAGTATCAGCGGAGGTTCACCAGACCCACCGTTGAGAGGGCACTTCCTACTCACTGTTGTGTTTGGAGTGCAAAGATCTGGCTGAAACGATGGCCCTGGAGAAAGGGTGATGGATTTGAGAGGCTGGAGGGATGAGGATGAGTCTAGATACTGAGCTCTCAAGCCCAGGAATGAAAACTAGGTTTGGGCTTGTTTTAGGCTATGCCGAGCTTAAATTCAGAGTCAGTGGATCAGAGCTGGGGAGGAAGGCTGAGGGTGAGATCAGGATGAAGGTTTGGGAGCCCTTGCCTAGAAGGAGGCAGTTTTTTTGAGACAGCCTCAGGAGAGCGCAAACCTTCAGGAGCACAGAGCTGCAGTCTTCTTTCGGAGACCCCATCGCAGAGAAGCGCGGAAAGCAGAGGCGGGGCGTGGCGGTGCAGGAGTGGGAGTGGTCTCTTCCGTTACATTTTTTCTTTTCTTTTTTTTTTTGAGACGGAGTTTAGCTCTTGTTACGCTCAGGTTGGAGTGCAGTGGCGCTATCTCGGTTCAAAGCAACCTCCGCCTCCTGGGTTCAAGCTATTCTCCTGCCTCAGTCTCCCGAGTAGCTGGGATTACAGGCATCCGCCACCAGGTCCGGTTAATATTTTGTATTTTTAGTAGAGACGGGGTTTCGCCATGTTGGCCAGGCTGGTCTCGAACTCCTGACCTCAAATGATCCACCTGCCTCAGCCTCCCAAAGTGTTGGGATTACAGGCGTGAGCCACAACGCGCGGGCTCTTCGGGTTCTTGAAGAGAGCGTCCCTTAAGCAGGAGGGACAGGTCTTAGCACACTCAATCTCCAGGCTCGGGAGGCCCCTAGCAATTCGAACGCGGAGGGCTAGGCCACTACGGCGAGCCCACCCACCCGACACGTGCCTCAGAGTCTGGGTCAGTTACCCCACCCCAGCCCCCCGCCCCCGCCCGATCCCTGGCCGGAAACTGAGCGGTTTACTTCCGCCACCAGCCGGAAGTCTCCTGCCACTGAACGCCAAGGAGTTTCCAGGGGCTCAGCTGT
This sequence comes from Cebus imitator, assembly GCF_001604975.1. Classification (NCBI taxonomy): domain Eukaryota; kingdom Metazoa; phylum Chordata; class Mammalia; order Primates; family Cebidae; genus Cebus; species Cebus imitator. The sequence continues at coordinate 1,163,001 of NW_016107643.1, forward strand.
GTAACCGGGGCTTCCCTATGGCGGCTTCCTTGGTGGGGAAGAAGATCGTGTTTGTCACGGGGAACGCCAAGAAACTAGAGGAGGTGCCGGGAGGGTGTTGGGGGTTGACTGGGAGGCGGCTGGGAATAGGACGGAGAAGGGGCTTCTGGGCGAGGGAACCACGTGGGAGGAGGCATGGAGAGTGAACGGAATTCAGCCGAGAAGCGTGGGTCCCCACCCGATTGTGTGGAAAGGCTGAGGCTCAAAAAGGGAGCGGCTACGGAGCCAGGACGCCCCGAGGTGGGCGAGGGAACGAGGTCCTTGACAGATCCCGATACAGGGCTTGTGTGGTCAGCGACCACCGGAGCTGGAGGAGTAGCGGGGCCTTTAGCAACCTCCCCTGAGGTCACCTATTGAACTAGACCCCAACCCTGGGTCCCGATGCTCTTCCTGGACTTATCCACCTCCTGCTGCTGGGCCAGGGCTAGAAGGACCCAGAAAGGGCGTAGGACGGAGTTCCACACTGAGCAGTCCATGCCTCACCACCGTCCTGAAATGTTCTAACCTCTTTTCGCATGTGTGAAATGAGGGTGATGCAGGACATTTGCTTCACAGCGCTATAGAGAAGAGGAGTAAAGGTGGCAGTGGATCCAAAGTTTCTGTTTGCAGGACTTTGTGGGTAGCAAGTAACACAGACACACAGGGAGCTCATGTAAGCCACCAGATGACTCTTGTGGGAATTTAGTGTTACCGTGTCCCACAGGACCTGAGGTTCCCTCAGGGAGCTGACCTGTTCTCTCCGGATACTGATTCCTATTCCTGTTCAGATCTTTCATTTTTCTTCCCTGCCGGGGATGGAACAATGAGGCTTCTACAGGATATCAGCTCTGATTGGCCTTGCTTGAATCAAGGGTTTTCCTCTGTTCAATCAGCCATAGCCAGAGTGATGTGTGGGGAATCAGGATGACGCCCACTGGATATGTCTGAGGCAGACCCCGTGGGCTGTAATCACTAGGGAAACCTACATTTGCCTGTAGCATAGGGAGGGACTGATGTCACTTCTGTGCCAGGACAGAGTGGCCTTCTCAGGAACCAGAGCCTTCTGATGGAAAAAGGTTTGGGATCCTGAGGCCAGACCGGGATCAGACAATGCCACCCAGAACAGAGCCATGCAGGACAGTGGGTATGAGACCCCAAACCTCTAGCCGAGAACATTGCCCTCCCTCCTTTAGAGGAGGAGCTGGGTGCAGTGCCTCAAGCCTGTAATCCTAACACTTTGGGAGGCTGAGGCGGGCAGATCATCTGAGATCAGGAGTTAAAGACCAGTCTGGCCAACATGGTTGAACTCCCTCTTTACTAAAAATACAAAAATTAGCTTGGCATGGTGGCACACGCCTGTAGTCCCGGCTACTCGGAGGCTGAGGCAGGAGAATTGCTTGAACCCAGGAGGTGGAAGTTGCAGTGAGCTGAGATGGTGCCTCTGCACTCTAACCTGGGTGACAAAGTGAGACTCCATCTCAAAAAAAAAAAAAAGAAGAAGGCACTAGAGTGGCCAAGGGAGGCTCCTTGGAGAACATGGACTCGAACTTGGCCTAGAACTGGTAGTCTTTTTTTTTTCTTTTTGAAACAGCATCTCACCCTGTTGCCCAGGCTGGAGTGCACAGGCCTCCTGAATTCTGGGTGTCTTCTGATACAAAATTCCTGGTCTAGGAAGATGGTTAGAGTTTCTGGGAGCATTGAGAAGGGAAGGGGGTGTTCTGGATGGGGGCTTAGCACAAGCAGAGACCTGAAGTAGGACAGATAGAGAAGTAAGGAGATGGCAGGGGCTGGCCTGCTGGGGTGGGACCCTGAAAGCTGGGGTGGGACCCTGAAAGCTGGGGTGAGGCTTATGGTCCTGAGTTGGTGAGCTTTAGGAGATCGGCAGGAGAGTTATCAATGAGAAAGGTGGATGGCAGCTCACATAGTAATGGGGAATCGTTAGACGGTGATAAATGTTCTCTTTTCTTTTGGAACAGGTCATTCAGATTCTAGGAGATAAATTTCCATGCACTTTGGTGGCACAGAAAATTGACCGTAGGTCTCCGTTTTGTTTTGTTTTGAAAAGATGGTTGGATTTCTCTGTATTCCTGTGACCTGACTCTGTGTGTCTGTTTCCCTGATAAGTGCCAGAGTACCAGGGGGAGCCGGATGAGATTTCCATACAGAAATGTCAGGAGGCAGCTCGCCAGGTACTTGCCCTGCCCTTGTCTCTTACTTGCTCCTCTTGTCCAGGTAGCTTCTGGGGCCTGTGCCTGCCAGAAACAACAGAGTAGGCACAGTTTGTTGAGCTTTCTAGGACACCTGCCCAGAGCCCTCTAGGGTTCAGTTAATATTGGCTTTGGAACACTGCCTTCCTTTGCCAGCCTTGAATACATGGTATCTCCCCCAGACCACCACCATACATACCCACATACACACAGACTCCCCTTCCCCCAAATGCTCAGACATGCATTCTAGCCCTACATCTTCCCCAGGCACATCCACCGCTGCGTTCACACATCTTCATGGAACTGAGAAAGCATGCTGTGGAGAGTCAGGCTGAGTGCAAATCCAGCTCTCCCACTGCTGTGCCTGGAGCAAGCTTTACAATCGGCCAAAGCTTTGGTATCCTCATCTCAAAGATGAAGATAAGAGATTGGCTGAGGGCAGCTCCCATGGCTCTGCCTGCTGCAGATCTCAGCTAGCTGAGGGCTGGCCCCAGTCTGGGTGACCTGGGGGTTCCAGGTGGGGACGGTGTCACGGGTCTCAGGGCTGCATGTGTTTGTGCTGCAGGTACAGGGACCCGTGCTGGTTGAGGACACCTGTCTGTGTTTCAATGCCCTTGGAGGGCTCCCTGGCCCCTACATGTGAGTGTTCACCTCCACCCCCTTACAGGGCCCCAGGCCCAAAATCACTAGAACTGCAAAATGATTAGGTACCTGATACTGCAGGTCATTCACTGTCTTGGCATCAATAGCCTTTCACATTGTCCAGAGGAAAGACAGCATAGGAGAAGCATGTCTTTCTTTTGTAAAGTGTGAGAATGCAACCATGTAAGTGGAGATAGTAAAGGGGACCCCGCCCATTTGAGAAGTACATTCATAGGTAGATTAATTTCAGGAAAGAGAAAACAAGGAAGTTGGGATGTAAAACCTGATTTCTTTCTTTCCTTTTTTTTTTTTTTTGATACAATCTCTCTCTGTTACCCAGGCTAGAGTGCAGGCATGATCATGGCTCACTGCGGTCTCCACCTCCTAGGCTCAGGTGATCCTCCCACCTCAGCCTCCTGGGTAGCTGGGACTACAGGTGCACGTCACCACACCAGCTGGTTTTTTTGCATTTATTTACTTTTGGTGTGTGAGACAGGATCTCAGTCTGTCGCTGAGGTAGGAGTGCAGTGGTGCAATCGCAGCTCACTCCCTGCCTCAGCCTCCCAAGTAGCTGGGACTACAGGCACGTGCCCAGCTAGTTTTGTATTTTTTGTAGAGATGGGATTTCGCCATGTTGCCCAGGTTTTTCTCAAACTCCTGAGCTCAAGCGATCCACCTGCCTTAGCTTCCCAAAGTACTGAGACCTCACCTGGCCCTTGGAGGCATTCTTTTTCATTTCCCTTTGGCTGTCAATAGGGAACAACCTGGAAAAGGTGGTAAGGAGATCCAGCCGCTCCTGGTGTCTGACTCTCCTCTATTTCTCTTGTAGAAAGTGGTTTCTGGAGAAGTTAAAGCCTGAAGGTATTACCTGCTTTGTTTCTTCTGTGGATCTGTTGGGAATGAGAATCTTCGCTTGGTGTAGGGGAGGGGCCCCAATTAGTATTCAGGAGTCTCAGATTCTAGCTCCCACCATGGGAGCCTCCATCTCAGTTTCTCCATCTAGCACCTGCACTTACCCTAAACTCCAGAGAGCACTGCAGAGGGCAGGGATGGTGGGAGCTGTGGAGTTGAGGGACAGAGGGGCTATAGTTAATTCTGGGTTTCAAGAGGGACTTGGCCTTCCTGACTGCCTTAGCTAGGGCCTACCCTGGGAGTTGGAGGACTGCCCCTGGACCCCAGCAGTGCATATCCTTTCACCCACAGTTGCAGGCCAAAATGTTCCCTCTTTATTATGCATTCATTCATTTATTTAGAGATGGAGTCTCACTTGTCACCCAGGCTGGAGTGCAGTGGCACAATCTTAGCACACTGCCACCTCCACCTCCCAGGTTCAAGCAATCCTCCTGCCTCAGCCTCCCAGGTAGCTGGAATTACAGGTATGCACCACCACACTAGCTATTTTTTGTATTTTTAGTAGAGATGGGGTTTTGCCATCTTGGCCAGACTGGTCTCAAACTCCTGACCTCAGGTGATCTGCCCACCTCTCAAAGTGCTGGGATTACAGGTATGAGCCGCCACTCCCAGCCTATTTTATTTCTTTGAGACAGTGTCCCACTCTGTTGTCCAGGCTGGAGTGCAATGGTGCAATCTCAGCTCACTGCAGCCTCCGCCTCCTGAGTTCAATCCTCCTGCCTCAGCCTCCTGAGTAGCTGGGATTGCAGGTGCCCACCACCAGGCCTGGCTATTCTTGTATTTTTCTTTTTTCTTTTTTTTTGAGCCACTGCAACTGGTTTTTTAATTTTAATTTTTATTCGTTTTTAATTTTTTTTGGAGACAGAGTCTCTGTCTGTTGCCCAGGCTGGAGTGCAGTGGCTCAATCTCGGCTCACTGCCCACCTTCCCGGCTCAAGCAATCCTCCCACCCCAGCCTCCTGAGTAGCTGGGACTACAGGTGTAAGCCACCATGCCCAGCTAATTATTGCATTTTTTGTAGAGATGAGCTCTCGCTATGTTGCCCAGTCTGGTCTCAAAACTCCTGAGCTCAAGCGACCCATCCACTTGGCCTCCCAAAGTGTTGGGATTACAGGTATAAGCCACCACGCCCAGCCGCTGTATTTCTTTTTTCTTTC
>NW_016107643.1:1168842-1170829 GCF_001604975.1 Cebus imitator
AAAAAAAAAAAAAAATTCTGCATTGGCCAGTTTTCTGACTTTAAACAAAGCCTTGTGTCAGCCTGTGCCAGAGGGAAGCGAGGATGCCCAGAGACCTCCATCTCAAGCCTAGTCCCACTGCCGTGGGTCTACCGCCCCTGTTACTACCCCAATTGAGACCTAATTTCCCCGTTTAGGGAGTTCCTCCCTCCCCACCCTTGGGGGAGTGGGCTTCTGGGGAGTAGGGGTGGGAGCTGGCCAGCAAAGATGCACTGAGCTCTTACTGTACCCACCCACAGGTCTCCACCAGCTCCTGGCTGGGTTCGAGGACAAGTCAGCCTACGCGCTCTGCACATTTGCATTCAGCACCGGGGACCCGAGCCAGCCTGTGCGCCTGTTCAGGGGCCGGACCTTGGTGCGTACCCACCTTGATGTAGTTCCCGCCGCATGCCACCAGGGGGCGCCGCGACCCGAGGCGACTGCTCAGGGTCTGGGGACGTTGGTGGGAAGGGCGCCCTGGGGCCAGAGATAGTTATCCATGCCTTTCTGAGAGGCTCCCCTGGGCGGCACAGGTAGTAGGGCTGTCAGTCCTAGAAGAGTGGTGGAAAGGGTACCCTGGGGCCACAGTACCTAATGCCATGCTGAGGGGCACCTCTGGGCGGGACAATGAGAAGTGTCCTCAATTCTGAAACCTGTTTTACCCCTGAGGCCTGATAGACTCAAAAGTGCAAACTGAAGGTGACAACTCCCAAAGCTATTCTTTTTCTATTTTTACATTTTTTATATTTTTTTGTTGTTAGTAAGAAACCACACTTGGATAAAAGCTACATCTATAGCCCAGACTTCTCCAAGCTCAGATCTCCTTATCCAACTGCCAAGGTGCTTGACTATCTCAGCCTTTCCAGCTTTTCATGTTCATGTATAATAGATTCTAAGCTCTTTTAAATTTATTTTTTGAGACAGAGTCTTGCTCTGTTGTCCAGGTTGGAGTACAGTGGCATCATCTTGACTCACTGCAACCTCCGCCTCCAGGGTTCAAGCATAGAATCTTAATTCTTAGCCAGGTTTGGTTAATTACCCCTGTAATCTCAGCACTTTGGGAGGCCCAGATGGGAGGTTTTCTTGAGGCCAGGTGTTCAAGATCAGCCTGGGCACCATAACAAGACGCCATCTTTAAGAGAAAATTAAAAGTGAAATTTAAAAGAAAATTAAAAGTGAGGCCAAGCACAGTGGCTCACACGTGTAATCCCAGCACTTTGCCAAGGCAAGAGGATTGCCTGAGGCCAGGAATTTGAGACCAGCCTGGGTAACATAGCCACAGCCCGTCTCAAAAAAAAAAAAAAAAAAAAAAATGGCCGTGTGCAGTGGCTCATGCCTGTGGGCAGATCACCTGAGGTCGGGAGTTCAAGACCAGCCTGACCAACATGGAGAAACGCTGTCTCTACTAAAAATACAAAATTAGCTGGGCATGGTGGCATGTTCCTGTAATCTCAGCTACTCCAGAGGCTGAGGCAGGAGAATCACTTGAACCCAGGAGGCAGAGGTTGTGGTGAGCCAGGATCACACCATTGTACTCCAGCCTGGGCAACAAGAGCAAAACTGCCTAAAAAAAAAAAAAAAATTAAAAATTATCCGGGCATGGTGGTGCACACCTGTAGTCCTAGCTACCTGGGAGACTGAGGTGAGAGGATCACCTAAACCCAGGAATTTGAGGGTACAGTGAACTATGATTGTACTCCTGCACACCAGCCATGGAGTGACAGAATGAGACCCAGTCTCAAAAAAGAAAAAAAACAAAAACCTTAATTTTTGCCCAAACTCATTCCTTCTGTGAGTTGTATGTGCAGAGTGTGTCTTCTGCCACTCCACTCCTGCAGTTCCTCTTGCTCGGGAGAAAGTCCAGAGATTGGCCGGGCGCAGTGGCTCAAGCCTGTAATCCCAGCACTTTGGGAGGCCGAGGCGGGTGGATCACGAGGTCAAGAGATCGAGACCATCCTGGTCAACATGG
>NW_016107643.1:1171335-1181276 GCF_001604975.1 Cebus imitator
GTGGCACAATCATAGCTCACTGACTCCTTGAACTCCTGGGCTCAAGGGATCCTCTGCCTCAGCCACCTGAGTAGCTGGGACTATAGGCACATGCCACTGCACCTGGCTAATTAATTTTATTTTTTGTAGAAATGCGGTCTTGCCATCTTGCCCATGCTGGTCTTGAACTCCTGGGCTCAAGTGATCCACTCGCCTTGGACTCCCAAAGTGCTGGGATTACAAGACATGAGCCACCACACCCAGCCATAATATTGATTGATTGATTGATTGATTGAGACTGAGTCTCTCTGTTGCCCAGGCTTGAGTGCAGTGGCATGATCTCGGCTCTCTGCAATCTTGACCTCCCACATTCAAGCTATTCTTGTGCGTCAGCCTCCCGAAGTAGCTGGGATTACAGGTGCGTACCACCACAGCCAGCTCATTTTTGTATTTTAGTAGAGACAGTGTTTCACCATGTTGGTCAGTCTGTTCTCGAACTCCTGACTTCGAGTAATCCGCCCGCCTTGGCCTCCCAAAGTGCTGGGATTACAGGCGTGAGCCACCGCACCTGCCCAATTTTTATTTTTTAAATTGAGGTGGAGTCTTGCTGTATTGCACAGGTTAGTCTCATTGTTACGTAGCATATCTCTAGAAGTTTTTTATTTTGTAAAACTGAAACTCTACCCATTGAACAACTCCCTTTCCCCTTCTCCAAGCCCTTAGCAACCACCGTTCTACTTACTAAAAGTCTGACTACTTCAGATACCTCATGTAAGTGGAATCATAAGATGTGAATCTTTTTGTTACTAGTTCATTTCATTTAGCTTAATGCTTTTTGTTTGTTTTTGAGATGGAGTCTTGCTCTGTTGGCCAGGCTGAAGTGCAGTGGCGCAATCTCAGCTCACTGCAACCTCTGCCTCCCGGGTTCAAGTGATTCTTCTGCCTCAGCCTTCCGAGTAGCTGGGATTACAGGCGCGCACCACATCAGCTAATTTTTGTATTTTTAGTAGAGATGATGTTTCACCATATTGGCCAGGCTAGTCTTGAACTCCTGACCTCATGATCTGCCTGCCTCGGCCTCCCAGAGTGCTGGGATTACAGGCATGAGCCACTGTGCCCGGCCAGCATAATGTTTTAAGGTTCATCTGTGTTATAGCATGTGACAGAATTTTCTAGGACTTAAGGGTGGATAATATTCCATTTCATGCAGAGACTACTTTTTGTATCCAGTTATCTGTTGATGGCGTTTAGCTACCTCTTGGCTATTGTGAATAATGTAATGAACACAGGAGTGCAGATATCCTGTTTTCAGTTCTTTTGGATAAATACCCAGAAGTGGAATTGCTGGATCATGTTGCCTGGTAAATTTTTTTGTTTTGTTTTGTTTTGTGAGACAGTCTTGCTCTGTCACCCAAGCTAGAGTGCAGTGGTGCAGTCACTGCTCACTACAGCCTCCACCTCCCAGGCTCAGGTGATCCTCCTACTTCAGGGAGTAACTGGGATCATGTGAGCCACTACGCCTGGCTACTTTTTGTATTTTTGGTAGAGATAGGGTTTCACAGTGTTGCCCAGGTTGGTCTTGAACGCCTGACCTCAAGTGATCTGCCTGCCTCATTTTCCCAAAGTGCTAGAATTACAGGCATGAGCCATTGTGCCTTGTTTTTTGTTTGTTTTTGAGATAGAGTTTCACTCTTGTTGCCGAGGCTGGAGTGCAGTGGCGCAATCTCAGCTCACTGCAACTTCCGCCTCCCAGGTTCAAGCAATTCTCCTGCCTCAGCGTCCTGAGTAGCTGGGATTACAGGTGTCTGCCACCACGCCCTGCTAATTTTGTATTTTTAGTAGAGTGGGGGGTTTCTCCATGTTGGTCATTAATTTTATTAATTTTTTACTGGTGTAATGCCCTCTTTGGCTTAAAAGGACTATTGTATGAGGGCAAGACTAGCCCTACCATAACCCCAGTGCTGGGAACTACCTGGCCCCCCGTGGGTGCGCAGAAAACATTTGTTGCATGGGTGAGGTTCAGAGTGATTGAGTAACTGGCCTTGGTTCCATAGCTCCTCACAGCAGAAGTAGAATTTGCCCTTGGGTCTAAATGACTTGGCATTTATGTGGCTCATACCAGTCATGTACCACCTCCATTGCTGTTTTTTTTGTTTGTTTTTTTTTTAAGATGGGGTTTCACCATGATGGCCAGGCTGGTCTTGAACTCCTCACCTCGGGGGATCCACCCACCTCGGCCTCCCAAAGTGCTAGGATTACAGGCGTGAGCCACCGCGCCCTGCCTATTTTTAACTTTTTAGAGATGGGGTTTCACCATGTTGGCCAGGCTGGTCTTGAACTCCTGACCTTGTGATCCACCCACCTTGGCCTCCCAAAGTGCTGGGATTACAGGCATGTGCCACTGCGCCCAGCCCCACCTCCATTGTTTTTTAAAAAAAAATTTTTTTAAACAGCTAGGTATGGTGGCTCATGCCTGTAATCCTAGTACTTTGGGAGGCTGAGGTAGGCAGATCACCTGAGGTCAGGAGTTCAAGATCAGCCCGACCAACATGGTAAAACCCCATCTCTACTAAAAATATAAAATTATCCGGGTGTGGTGATGCATGCCTGTAATCCCAGTTACTCGGGAGGCTGAGGCAGGAGAATCCCTTGAACCTGGGAGGTGGAGGTGGAGGTTTTGGTGAGGCGAGATGGCACCATTGCACTCCAGCCTGGGCAACAAGAGTGAAACTTCATCTCAAAAATAAGATAGAATAAATAAAAATTTTTTGAGATGGTCTTTTTGTCACCCAGGCTGGAATGCAGTGGCATGATTATGGCTCATTGCAGCCTTCATCTCCTGGGCTCAAGTCATTCTCCCAACTCAGCCTCCTGGGTGGCTAGGACCTCGGGTGTGAGCAACCACATCTGGCTAATTAAAAAAAAAAATGGTAGCCATAGGGTCTGACTGTGTTGCCCAGGCTGGTCTCAAACTCCTGGGTTTAAGCGGATCCTCTTGCCTCGGCCTCCCAAAGTGCTGAGATTACAGGCATGAGCTGCCACACCTGGCAGCTTGTATTTTTTCAGTTAGAATTTTTTGGGTTTTTTTGGAATGTTTGTTTTGAGACAGAGTCTCATTCTGTCACCTGGGCTGGAATACAGTGGCATGATCACAGCTCACTGCAGCCCCGATCTCCTGGGCTCAAGCAATCTTCCCACCAAGTAGCTGGGACTACAGGCACACACCACCAGGCCAGGCTAATTTTTGTATTTTTTGTAGAGATGGGGTTTTGCCTTTGCCATGTTTCCCAGGCTGGTCTCAAATTCCTGGGCTCAAGTGATCTTCCCACCTCAACCTCCCAAAGTGCTGGGATTACAGGCATGAGCCACTGCGCCTGGCCAGATTGTTTTTTCTTTTTAATTTTGATAACATGACATTTCATGTCACTGGATTACAATTTGTTCTTTTTCTAACATTTTCACTGTGGAATTTCCCTCCTGCAGCCAGTATTTATTGTACTCACTGACGTGTTCATGAAGCGGAGAGTTGGGTGCCCACTTCCTGTTACGGTATTTCATCTTAGTGTTAAAGCCTCCCTTGTATCTTCAGGAACGCTGTCATGGTAGCAAACATCTAACTTATCCAAAGTGCAGGCCACTTAGCTTCTTATTAGGAGAAAATGTTTTCTGTCTATCTTTCAAAATAGCCTCATTGTTCTTCAGTGATGCCCCAGTTTGTCCCAGGTGTGGAGAGAGCGCGTGGCCCTGGAGGTGCTGGTGGGCTCGTCGGGTACGTGCTTCCTCCCTGTGTGTGTGTGGGAGAGCTGCCCTGCTCTACTTTTTTGTTTTTTAGATGGAGTCTCGCTCTGTTACCAGGCTGGAATGCAATGGCGCATCCCAGCTCACTGCAACCTCTAACTCCTGGGTTCAAGTGATTCTCCTGCCTTAGCCTCCTGAGTAGCTGGGATTACAGGCACGTGCCACCATGCCCAGCTCATTTTTGTATTTTTAGTAGAGACAGGGTTTCACCATGTTGGTCAAGATGGTCTCGATCTCTTCACCTCGTGATCCGCCTGCCTTGGCCTCCCAAAGTGCTGGATTATAGACGTGAGCCCCAGCCCCTGCTCTGCTTTTTATTGTATTCAGCAAACATTTGCAGATGCTGTGGAGCCCTTGTAACTACATTTTGCATAAGTTGGGTCAAATCAAATTCCTACACTCACCAAACTCATACTGGCTGCTGTCCTTCTCGTGCTTCTCCTCTGGTTCCAGTTACATACGTGTCCCCCCTTTCCTGTGACAGGGCCAGATCGTGGCACCCAGAGGCTGTCGGGACTTTGGCTGGGACCCCTGCTTTCAGCCTGATGGATATGAGCAGACGTAAGGAGCTCTGTTTCTTCCCTGGGGTGTGGGGTTGGCATAGCCATGGTTTGGGTTGGGCCAGTGCCCCGCCCATGTGCAGGCATGCGGATATGGGCGGGGGAGGCTCCGAGGGTGCCGTTCCAGCCAAAAGCAGCTCTGCTGGGGTGGACACTAGGAATCTGGGTGGCCCAGACCATGGTTGGGGAGGCAGCCAGATGGTGCTAGGAGTCCTGGGCTCTGAGGCTCCAGCTCACCCCACATCAGCTGTGTGGCCAGTGGTTCCACCTCTCTGGCCTTGGCCTGTAAGCTGTACATCTGACAGTTTTGTTTTGTTTTGTTTTGTTTTGTTTTGAGATGGAGTCTTGCTCTGTCACAAAGGTGGAGTGCAGTGGTGCAATTTTGGCTCACTGAAACCTCTACCTCCCGGTTCAAGCAATTCTTTTGCCTTAGCTTCCTGAGTAGCTGGGACTACAGGAGCATGCAACCACGCCTGGCTAATTTTTTTTGTATTTTTAGTACAGACAGGGTTTCACCATGTTGGTCAGACTGGTCTCGATCTCCTGACCTCAGGCGATCCAGCTTGGCCTCCCAAAGTGCTGGGATTACAGGCGTGAGCCACCACGCCCAGCCAAATCTGACAGTTTTATGGTATCATTTTTTTTTCCCTTTTGAGACGAGAGTCTCATTCTGTCACCCAGGCTGGAGTGGGCACGATCTCAGCTCACTGCAACCTCTGTCCCACAGGTTCAAACGATTTTCCTGCCTTAGCCTCCTGCGTATTTGGGATTACAGGTGCCTGCCACCTCGCCTGGCTAATTTTTGCATTTTTAGTAGAGATAGGGTTTCACCATCTTGGCCAGGCTGGTCTTGAACGCCTGACCTCATGATCCACCCGCCTTGGCCTCTCAAAATGCTGGGATTACAGGCATGAGCCACCGTCCCTGGCCTATGGCATCATTTTCTGACCCTCATCTAGGTTGGGAAAATGTCTGGACTTTTGCAGCCTCTGGTGGGCACTGTTTTATGCCCTAACGGTACCAGTTGTTCTCAGTAGTTCATACGAATCCTCCCTTATTCACACAAGGGCCATTGTTGGAATCAGGCTTTCCAAGCTGGAAGGGCTGTTAGGGAGTACAGTCTGAAGCCCCACAATAGCCCCAGCAGGGGTGAGGACATTGTGAAACCAGCCACTAGCCACATGGGGCTATGGAGCACTTGCAGTGTGGTGAGACCCAGGAACTGAATATTTTTATTCAGCGTTAATTCACTTAAATAGCCATACCTGGCTAGTGGCTACTGGCACAGAGCAATCTGCAGGCCACAGGTAGGGTGTGGGATTCACCCCTCTCTGCCATGCTGGCAGGGAGGTAGGCCCATGGCCAGCTATTCAAGTGCTCCCCCGCCCTCCGCACATTAGAGGAGACTGTTGTGTTTGCTCTGTCAGGCCCCACTGCTTCCTGTCAACAGATGACAAAGCTGATCAAACATGCAGCTCATCTCCCCTGTCCCCAGCTTCCCTTAATGACTTTGGGCACACTAGAGCAAGTTTAATGTCCCTCCATGCTCATTCATGGGGGCGTCTGCCTACAGGGGAATTGAAAACATCATCCAATTTTTAAAAATTCACTGGCTGCCAGGAGCTGCTGGGCCTCAGTCCCCTTTCCTGGGGGTCTGTGAGCTTTGGACTCCAGGGATAAGAGTAGGGTAGGGAGGGGATGTGCTTCCTCCCTGATCAGGGCTCCCTCTGAGCTGCTACTGTCACCCCTCAGGTATGCAGAGATGCCTAAGGCAGAGAAGAACGCCATCTCACATCGCTTCCGGGCCCTGCTGGAACTGCAGGAGTACTTTGGCAGCTCGACTTCTGTGGCTGGAGGTGCCTCCGGCTGGGGATCTGGGGAGGGCTAGCCTGAAACCTACGTCCTTCAGGATTTCTACTTCCTGGGAGTGTTGAGTAGCCTCACCAGCCTGTCTGGAGGAGCAGCTGGCTCTGCTCTGAGAAACTTTGGGCAACTGGACGCCATTCTCTTGCTCTTAGGGAATTGGTGCTGTCTCCTGCAGCCTCCAGGCCTGGGATCCTGAAAGGACCTTGGGTGGTAAAGCTGGACTTGGTGGAGTGAGGGTTTGGAGAAGAACCATGCAAATCACCTCTGCTGTTTTTTAAATGTAGCAAATCACATTTCTGGGTGAGACTTGTTTCCAGAATAAACCAGCTATATCTGTTTTGAACCCTGCCGCAGGCAGGTGTCTGTCTCACTGCTTTGGCAGTGCGGGAAGCCTTTTGGTTGGGGGTGGGGATGGGGACACTGGCGGTGCCGTTTGGAAGGCATTCAGATGCCACTGTGAGCTGGAGTGCTACATCTCCACTCGCGTTCTTGCCTCATTCTATGGCACAGATTGTGGGCTGACTTTCTCCGTGCTGGATCTATGCTGTCCCCCACCAGGGGGACAGGGACTCTGTGAAGCCTTGCTGGATTGGGGACTGGGTGGTGTGGCCCGCCCAATGCTTTTGTCTTATGCTGTTACATATCAGACCCGCTAAAATGTTGGTTTAGGCCGGGCACGGTGGGTCATGCCTGTAATCCTAGCACTTTGGGAGGCCGAGGCGGATGAATCACTTGCGGTCAGGAGTTTGAGACCAGCCTGGCCAAGATGGTGAAACCCCATCTCTACTAAAAATACAAAAAAGATTAGCTGGGTGTGGTGGCATGTGCCTGTTATCCCAGCTACTTGGGAGGCTGAGGCAGGAGAATTGCTTGAACCTGGGAGGCAGAGGTTGTGGTGAGCCAAGATCGCGGCAGTGCACTCCAGCCTGGGTGACAGAGTGAAACTCCATCTCAAAAAAAAAAAATATTGGTTTACAATTACAATACCCAGTTCATTTTTATGGTGGGGAGGGGCTGGAGTCCTCAACCCCACTTGGCTTGTAGCCACAGTTCAGCCTGTGGGCTGCAGGCCCCTCAGGAGGCCTCGCTCATGCTGCACACCCTTACTCTGTGCCCTGGTGAAGCCATTCCCTGGAAGGAACTTGCCCAGGTGGCTCCCTTGTCATTGTGCCCAACCCCAAGGACATTCCAGGGGGGCATGGGGGGCTCAGGCTAGTGGGGCACCCCCAGGCTTGCTTCTGTGCCCACAGGCAGCTCTGGAGAGGCCTCTGCAGTCCCTGTGACTCCATCCAGCAGGATGGTGCAGGGTAGCAGTGTACCTGGGTTAGGACAGAGTGTCATTCCTTTGCTCCCCTCTTGTCTGCAAGCCCCAGCTAGGTTAAAGCCGCAGGAAGCACTGTGCCCCTGCCCAGCCTCCTGAGTCTCCTTGGTGGGTGGGAGAAGTCTGGCTGGGCCTCAAACATGGGGTGCTGGGAGCCTGCCTGCTCCCTGCTGGGTGATCGTAGATGCAGCCCCCCTGTGCAGGGGACCCCAAAGAAGAATCACGGGCTGCCTAGCAGAGTGGATACATAGGCCGGGGCAGGGCACTGTTTCCTGTTCAGCTCCTCCAGAATTCTGTCCTGGGTGCACATGACACTCCTGGCCCCTTTTTTGACTTTAGCTACCTGTGATACTATGAAGTATATATCTGGGTCCAGGCGAGGTGGCTCATGCCTATAATCCCAGCACTTTGGGAGGCCAAGGTGGGAGGATTGCTTTGAGCCCAGGACTTCATGCCCAACCTGGGCAATATGGCAAAACCTCGTCTCTACAAAAATTTGCTGGGTATGGTGGTACGTGCCTGTGGCCCCAGCTACTCAGGAGGCTGAGATGAGAGGATCCCCTGAGCCCAGGGAAATTCAGGCTACAGTGAGCCATGATAGCTCCACTGCACTCCAGCCTGGGCAACAGAGTGAGACCCCGTCTCATTTTAAAAAAACGTGGCTGAGTGCAGTGGCTCACGCCTATAATCCCAACATTTTGGGAGGCCCAGGCGGGCAGATCACCTGAGATCAGGAGGTTGAGACCATCCTGGCCAACATAGTGAAACCCCATCTCCCCTAAAAATACAAAAAAGTTAGCTGGGTGTGGTGGTGCATGCCTGTAATTCCAGCTATTCAGGAGGTTGAGGCAGAAGAATCGCTTGAACCCAGGAGGTGGAGATGCAGTGAGCCGAGATAGTGCCATCGCACTTCAGTCTGGGCAACAAGAGCAAGACTCCGTCTAAAAAAAAAAAAACCCCAAAAGGCCGAGGCGGGCGGATCACGAGGTCAAGAGATCGAGATCATTCTGGCCAACATGGTGAAACTCTGTCTCTACTAAAAAATACAAAAATGAGCTGGGCGTGGTGGCGTGTGCCTGTAGTCCCAGCTACTCGGGAGGCTGAGGCAGGAAAATTGCTTGAACCCGGGAGGCGGAGGTTTCAGTGAGCCGAGATCACACCACTGCACTCCAGCCTGGCACCTGGCGACAGAGTGAGACTCTGTCTCAAAAAAAAAAACCCCAAAAAACAAACATGTACTTGGTCTTCAACCCGTTTCCTAGCATACAACTCTAGAATCCTCAGAGGCCGAGCACTGTGGCTCACTCCTGTAATCCTAGCACTTGGGGAGGCCGAGGTGGGTGGATCACCTGAGGTCAGGAGTTCAAGACCAGCCTGGCCATCATGGTGAAACCCCATCTAAAAAAAAAAAAAAAAAAAAAATCCTCAGAAGCTCCACAGTGGTGTCTTTTTGTGTGCTGAGTTGACTGGTGGCTGGCAGGGCCTAGGTAGCTTGGTTAGGGAAAGACTAAAACAGGACTAGAAGCCTGGGACTTTCAGTCTCCACCCCCTGCCACACCTCCAGGGAGGAGCGGGGCTGAAGGGTCAATTGATCCCTGGTGGCCAGTGGTTTATTCAATCATGGCTGTGTAATGAGGGTTCTGTAAAAACCCAAAAGGCCAGGGTTTGGGGAGCTTCTGGATAGCTGAACTTATGGGGGATCCTGGAGGGTAACGCCCCAGGGAGGGCACACAAGCCCTATGCCCCTCTCCCCACACCTCGCCCTAAGCATCTCTTCATCTGAATTATCTGTAATAGCCTTTTTAATAAGCGAGTAGGGTGGAGCCGAGGCCCTGGGCCCATTCAACTCTCTTATTCATCACTAGGAACTTTAAAAAATAATTTAAAAAAAAATTTAGGCTGGGCATGGTGGCTCACACCTGAAATCCTAGCACTTTGGGAGGCCAAGGCAGGCAGATCACTTGAGGTCAGGAGTTCAAGACCAGCCTGACCAACATGGTGAAACCCAGCTCTACTAAAAATACAAAAAATTACCCAGGCATGGTGACGCACACCAGTAATCCCAGCTACTCGGGAGGCTGAGGCAGGAAAATTGCTTGAACCCGGGAGGCGGAGGTTTCAGTGAGCCGAGATCACACCACTGCACTCCAGCCTGGCACCTGGCGACAGAGTGAGACTCTGTCTCAAAAAAAAAAACCCCAAAAAACAAACATGTACTTGGTCTTCAACCCGTTTCCTAGCATACAACTCTAGAATCCTCAGAGGCCGAGCACTGTGGCTCACTCCTGTAATCCTAGCACTTTGGGAGGCCGAGGTGGGTGGATCACCTGAGGTCAGGAGTTCAAGACCAGCCTGGCCATCATGGTGAAACCCCATCTAAAAAAAAAATACAAAAAAGATTAGCTGGGTGTGGTGGC
>NW_016107643.1:1181322-1199406 GCF_001604975.1 Cebus imitator
AAAAAAAAAAAAAAAATTAAAACCTGCTAAATGAAGTAAATGTGTCCCTGACTTTTGTGAACCACTCTAACAAATTAATTGAACCCAAAAGAGGAGTCATTAGAACCCCAACTTGAAGACAGTCTGTCAGAAGTTCTGCAGGCCCAGACCTTGGACTGGTAGGAAGGAAGGGTTGGTCTTGTGGGACTGAGCCCTTGACCTGGGGTTTCTGAAGCCATCTGTAGGCAGGGAGCGGCTGGGTTGAATTGAATTGAATGGGAGGGCACCCAGCCACTGTCCCGTGAGAAATCCCTCACTTGGTCACAGAAGTCTTCTGTGTTGACTGTTATGTGCAGTGAGAGCAGAGGAAAATGGTTTGAGTTGGTTTTTCCACACTCACTACCTGTCCCCACAGACAGCAGGGTGAAGGGCGTGCTCATACCCACCCGCATTGTTTCTCAGCCCTGGGGGCTCCTGATCTCCCACTCAACACCAGGCTACCCAGTGTGAGGTGGCATCTCATGGGCGTGCATCTGTCTGATTACCAAGGGGTCTGAGTAACTCTCAACACTCCCGTTACGGTTGGGCCTCCTCCTTCCCGTTTACAGCCTCTCTTCTGTTGGGGCTGCTGTCCTTTGTTTGCAGGAATTCTTTGCATATTTCAGATGTTAGTCCCGTTTCAGTTTTAGATGCAGCCAAAGGAGGTGCCGTCAGCTCAAGGTGTTCCTTTTGCCCACAGTTGCTGCACATGGGGCACTCCCCTGAGCCTCAGAGCCATATTCCTGTTGCTGGCTGCCTCCATGAGCCCCTGACCAACCAACAAATGACCAAGCCAGAAATACTGCACCTTCCCCTGTCCATCAAACCCTCCCCACCCCATGTCCTGCCATTGGTAGTCCTCCCACTTCCCTCCATCCCCACCAGCGCTGCCCCGCCATGTAAAATCCAGGATATGTCGGACAGACAGGATGGTTCACAAGTGGGAGCCTTGGCCTCCCACAGGCAGCTTCCATCTGAGTCACAGGGCCCTTGGCTATCACCCTGATGACCCTTCCCCGCCCCACTGCTCTCCACCAACCATAGCGCCTTGGTGGCCCCAAGCCCTTGTTCCTCTGGACCCTTGCACATGCTGTTTCCAGAACGCTTTCCCTGCAGGTCCCTGGAAAAATGGCCACGCAAAGGCCTCCCGGAACTTCCATGTTTCACTGTTGGGCCAACACCCACTGTGGGAGGTTGGAGGTGACAGCCCACAGGTGGCATTCCACAGACTCCGTCCCTTTCATTCCACTTCCCCAGGGAGGGCTTCTCCTCCCCAGGGTGGGGGTGGGGGTGGGGTGGTGGCAGCAGGGACAGAGGTGACACAGGAAGCCTAGAAACAGAAGCTTTATTCTCTAGTGTGCGTACAGCGAGTTCCTTACACAATCAAGGAAATGGTTTCTCTTTCAGGCATCGACTCTTTTATCAAAAGAAAATCCATCTTGCTCAGTCCCACCCACCCTGGGCAGAAGCTGCCCTGAGCAATGCTCCTGGCCCAAAGCTAAAGGATAATGGGAGGGGGGCAGGCACACACCACTGCACCCCTACAATGCCCAGATGCCCCAGGCCTGTGTCAGCCATGAGAGAGCTCAGCGCAGAGCAGCCACCCACACACCCACACCTCCCCTCAGTCCCAGAGCCAGCCTGGGGGCATGTTGGGGGCTGGTGAATGGGGTGTGGCTAGGGCCTGCCAGTCAAGGCCTGTGCTCAGCATCCATGACATCCAAGTACTTGGCTTCAATGATTCGGGGCAGCAGGAGATAACTGGGGGGAGGAAGGGACAGGAGGAGAAGCCTGGGTCAGAGAGAAGGCTGTGGGCACCCACCCAGCCCACCCACAGGGCCAGGCTAGGCCTCTCCTCTCCTGCCTATCCCCAGTCGGCTCACTCTCCACCCCTAGGCTGGGCTCCTGCCCACCAGCCACCCAGCCCACCCACTGTCCACCCCTAGGCTGGTTTCCTCCTGGCTACCCACCCACCCCTATTCACCCATTCTCCACTCCTAGGCTGGTCCCCTCCTCCTGGCCACCCACCCCAGCCCACCCATTCTTCACTCCTAGGTGGGACCCTTCCTCCTGACCACTGCCCCTGTCTGCCCAGTCTCCACCCCTAGACTGGACCCCTCCTGCCCACTACCAGCCGCCTGTACCGGATGGGGATCATGGTGATCATGATGAGAGGAAAGATCATCTTCATGTAAGGCAGGGAGCTCATGCCGAAGGCACACAGCAGCAGCAGCTGCAGCACCTGCAGGCCTGTGAAGTAGTGGATCTTCCTCTGGGGCACCCTCCGGATGTAGTGTGTTGGGGGGTATGCCGTCTGTGGGCGGCAGGGACCGGTGTGAGTGGGCATGGGGTTGTGTCCCTGCCCATGCCGCTCCCTCACAGGGCAAAGCACTCACCTGCTCCTTGAGCAGCAGGGCCACGCGCTGAACTAGCTGGTTACCATCAAGGGAGGTGAGTGCGATGTAGAGGAAGAGGCCGAAGAGCACAGGCTTGGGGATCCACTGCAGGGGGACAGGCAGCAGCAGCAGGGACAGCCCCACCAGGATGCTGGCGCCCAGCGAGGTCAGCCGTGTCTCCTTCACGTTCACAATCCTGCAGCGCCCCAAGGCTGAGCATCACCTCTGCGCCCCCATCCATGGGGCCTCATCCCTCCCTATGTCCCATGTGGCCTGAGGCTCCCTGCTCCTCAGGGTCCCACATTTCTTGCCCGCCTCACACTCACGTCTCATAGATGTGCCCATTCTCCACACGTTCCTCCACTAAGGCCAGGGCCCGCACATGCAGCGGAGAGTGGGGGTAGGCGGCGTGGATCCAGGGCAGCCCAAACAGAGACAGCCCCGTGTTGATGATGGCGAGGAGCAGGAGGTCCCAGTGGTAGGCAGTGCCCTTCACCAGCCTGCAGCAGACAGGCACTGGTGGACAGAGCCCCACCCCCCAGGGCCCAGTCTGTGCCCACCTCCGCCCTCACCCGCCCTCCACACCTGTTCTCCGGTGCATTCACCAAGGCGGCCACCAAGTTCTGCTCGATAAAGAAAAGCATGGACAGCAGGAAGCCGAGGCCCATGGCGCTGCTGATGGCCCTCAGGGACAGTGACTGGATCTGTGCCATCGCAAACAGGCTCTCGCTGGGATTGTAGCGGAACTTGCTCACTGCAGCAGGGGACAGACTACAGCTATACCTGCAGCGCCTGGGAGCCACCCCACGCCACCTGCCGCCCAGCCCCAACTTACTCTCAATTTCTCGGAAGCCGTGGGAGCTGATGAGGGAGAAGACGAGCACTGCGATGGGCAGGGCGCAGTCGGACAGGATCTCGCGCACGCAGGGGTGCAGGTAGGGGCTGGGGACAGCGGGTGCATGAGCGCGACCTTCGGCCCGGGGGGCCCCTCCCCTCCCTGCACAGCCCCTCACCTCTTCTTGAACTGGTACAGGGTGTAGCCCAGCCAGAGCGTGCCCAGCATGATGAGGAGGCTGAGCACCGCGGTCGCCTGGCCTGAGTGCGTGGCCGAGGACAGCTCTGTGGGGCTGGCCAGAAAGCTGGTGTTGAGGGCAGTGTGGAAGCTGGCATTGAGGCTGGTGCCAAAGCCTGACAGGCTGATCAGGGATGGAGTCCTTTTTGAGTGGTAGTCGTCCAAGTAATGCCCATAGTAGTACTTCCAGAAGACTGTGGACACAGACCCACAGGCCTCAGCCCTCTCCAGTGCGTGGTGGGGAGGGGCCCTAAGGGAAAGGGCCCTGAAGGAAGAAGGCTCCAGGGGTAGAGTGGGGTGAAGGTGGGGGGGAAGGCAAGGAGGACCCTGTCTGTGCACCCGCACTCCTGCCCACTGTCCCTGTCCCATCTCTGACACCTCACCACAGTCTGCCCAGTGCCTCTGCCCCTACTGCTGATCCCACCTGGGGTGGCCCTGTCACCCTCCATCGTGGGGGGATCTGCCCTCTGCCAGTCCATGGCTTCCAGGGCACCCGCACCCTTGACCACGGGCGCACGCTCAGCTCGAGCAGCTCCCATCTGCCCCCTGCCAGGCCACAGTGCAGGGCCTCCCATCTTGGCTGAGTGCCCCGTGCAGCAGGTGGTCCCTGGCCAGACTCACTTTTGACCATGCCCTTGACAGCATCTAGCACGAATGTGATGGAAATGAAGAGGGCAATGATCTCCTCTGTTGACCTGCCAGGAGGTGATGAGCCTCATCAGAGCGAGTGTCACCAGGGGGTGGGCGGGACAGGCCCACTGAGCCCCTGCAGGGTCCCCTGCCTCTTCCTGCCAGGAAGAAAACCAGGGCCCCAGTCCCTGCCCGAGTCCACCCCAGCCCCTTGAGGTAGCGATATGGTGGGGGCACCCCCCTTGCCCTGTGGTTATAGGGCCTGATGCTGGCATGAGGCTGAGCCAGATGCCACGCCTTGAGGGTCCCAGCAGCTCACAGAATGACCAGTCACCTCTTGAAGAGACTCATGACCAGGCTGAGGTTGAAAAAGGCATAAAGTGCGAGGAATAAACTGTTCCACAGGCCCGTCCACGCGTAGAAGGAGCTGAAGTCCAGGTTGTAGTCATCACAGATGACACGAATCACTGCAGGCAGAGGGCAGGGTGGGTCAGAGCCCAGCAGGGATTAGAGGTCTCAGGTACCATCTCCCTCCTCAGCCCCCACTGCACCCTGGATGTAGAGCGCCAGGGGCGCGGTGGTCAGCAGAATCACTAGCGGCTGCCCGGAGAAGAGCGCGTAGAGCAGGCCTCCAATGCTCTGGCCGGCTATGGTCTTCTGCACGTCTGTGGGGGTGGGGAGGTCAGGCGGGTGTCGCAGCCCAGGGCCCTGCCCAGCACACCCCCGCCCACTGCCCACCGCCAACCCCTCACCGATGGCCCCCTTTGTGTTCTCGTCATTGAGGGACCCAAAAGCGATGGTGGGCAGGAGGCAGGCAAAGTAGAGGAACAGGGTGGTGGTGATGTATTTGCCCACAGCCTTGTTTTTCCCGATAATGCCTAGGAATGGGGGATGGGACAGAGGCTTTGTTGAGGATGCAGGATGGGCACATGTGTCGAAAGCAGTGTTCTGCCGGGCGCGGTGGCTCACGCCTGTAATCCCAGCACTTTGGGAGGCCGAGGCGGGTGGATCACGAGGTCAAGAGATCGAGACCATCCTGGTCAACATGGTGAAACCCCGTCTCTACTAAAACTACAAAAAATTAGCTGGGCATGGTGGCGCGTGCCTGTAGTCCCGGCTACTCGGGAGGCTGAGGCAGGAGAATTGCCTGAACCCAGGAGGCGGAGGTTGCGGTGAGCCGATATTGCGCCATTGCACTCCAGCCTGGGTAACATAAGTGAAACTCCGTCTCAAACAAACAAAAAAAAGAAAGCAGTGTTCTAGATGCGCCACGAGGCCACATACCGTCAGTGAAGTCTAGGGGGTACAGGGGGAACCTGCGTGCGACGTCCTCCCGGATGCCCTTCCCGAAAGGGACAAAGTCCTTGCACTTTGGGGGCTGTTGGAGAGAAGAGAGGGCCTGTTAGCCCTGTCCGGCCCCTGCCCCCCCAAACCCTGCCGGCCCTTGCCGGGCTCTACCCTTGTACCTCCTGGTGTCTGTGGGCAGGGAGGGAGACTGTGCTGTGTTCCTTCGTTCTCAGCGCCACTGAGCCGTGGCTCATCACGGTGAGCAGCTGTCTCTGATGCACCAAGGCCTCCTTGAATTCCTCCTCTGTGCGGGTCTGTAGGAGCTTCTGGCGGAAGGCGATATCCGAGAACATGGTGGCAAATGTGCGCGCCACCTCCATCGCGGTCTTAGTGCTTTTCTAGGGGTGGAGGATGGGAGTCACATCCACCATCCCTGTAGAACAGAGGAGGCTCTGCACAGGCCAAACAGGTGGAGGTGCTCTCCCCATGAACTAGCAGCAGGTTTGTTTTTTGTTTTTTTGAGACCGGGTCTCACTGTCACCCAGGCTGCCCACTCACGGCTCATCATAGCCTTGACCTCCCAGGCTCAAGCGATCCTCCCACATCAGTCTCCCCAGTAGCAGGGACCATAGGCATGCACCATCATGCCAAGCAATTTTTAATTTTTTGTAGACATGAGGTCTCACTATGTTGCCCAGGCTGGTCTCGAACTCCGGGCCTTAAGCAATCCATCTGCCTAGGCCTCCCAACATGCTGGGAGTACAGGTGTGAGCCACTGTGCCCGGCTGCTGGTAGCAGGTTTTATTCCACAAAGCTCAGGCATTAGTATACTCTGCCATGATTTCAACCAGGCCAGTAGATCACCAGAACTACCATCGATCTATAGTTTTCTTATAAACTCGTGATTTTTTATAAACTTAAGATATTACTCTTGTCCTAAGCAACAAAAGTCTGTGTAATCACAGATAATGAAAACACAATGGAGAAAAATGTTTACCCAGCTACATTTCCCCAGTGGTATTTGCACTGTCTGCTGGTTTGACTTTCAGAGCAGCTCCAAGCCCATCAGGTCCCCTCTCTCTTGCTTGGCCAAGGTCAAGCCTATCCATGAACCGTGAGCTCAGCGTCCAGCCCTCATCGCAGCAACCTGCTCATCTAGCAGCAGCGTCTGTCCCTCTGTGGCTCAAAGCTGTAGTCCCAGGACACTGTGCATGTTTGCTATAGAAGAGGCCCATGCTTCACCATGGCTCATGCCTACAATCTCAGCACTTTGGGAGGCTGAGGCAGGCGGATCACTTGAGGTCAGGAGTTCGAAACCAGCCTGGCCAACATGGTGAAACCCTGTCTCTACTAAAAATACAAAATAATTAGCTGGGCTGGAATTTTTGGGTGGTGCTCGCCTGTAGCCACAGTTATTTGGGAGGCAGAGGTTGCAATGAGCTGAGATCACACCACTGCAGCCCAGCCTGGGCGGCAGAGCAGGACAATCTCAAAAAATTAGAAACAAAAACACAAAACCTTGAAAGAACAGACCCATGCTCCTGAGGGGAGCCCAGTGTCAGGGGCCAGGGCATCGGCCTCAAGGCACCAGGCTTTAACTCAGCTCTGGCTATTGCTCCTTCTGTCTGGGTACCCTGTTGGGGGCCACTCCCTCCAAGCCAGGGGCTGCCCTTTCTCTGTGACCGGCATAGTAGCATTTGGGAAGGTTCCCGGCATGTCTGAGATCCCTGGGAGGGCCATCCCCCTGAGCACCCCCTTTGCCTAGAGAAGGCCAGGGGCAGAGGCATGAGAAGCTAAGGGAAGTCGAAGCTGAAGTCCCTGCCAAGGCCTTGGGAGGGGTCCTGGAAATCATCTGTTGAGATTTGTTAAATCTTTTTCCTTAAAAGACTCCCAAAATTGTATCAATTCCAGCTCCTACAAAAAGCATGGTGTCCCAGCCAGTGGGTGTGTGGCTTAGGAAGGAGCAGGGACTCGTAGCCAGCAAATCACAAAGTCAGTCAAGTTGAAGAAGGGCTGGGGGGGCAGGCAGGCCAAAGGAAGTCCCCATATTTGAATAAGGATAGTGATCAAAAGCATTTCCTTTCAGTCAAGAAGGAAATACAACCTTTTGGGCAACCCCTGGGGAAATGAGGACTTGACAGGCTGAGCAAGATGTTTCTGACACACCCGCAGGGCCGAGGTGGAGGGAGGGGTAAGGATCAGGCCTTCCAAGGCCAAGACAGGTGGGAGGGGTCTGCAGGAGAGGGTGGGTAACCTGGGACCCTTCTTCCTCCCCAGGACACAGACCCCAAGATCCCCACTCACCATCTTGGGTGGGGCCAGCACCAAGATGACGAACCGAACCTCACAGGAATTCTCTCCCCAGTTCTGTGGGCGAACCAGGCGGCTGATGCACACGTGCCGCTTCTGTAGGGCCTTCATGGTACAGCTGGCAGGGGTGGGGAGGACACACTGACACTTGCACCCTGGGGGGCTGGGGCTCCCCCACCTGGAACCCCCTCGACCTTGACCCCTGGTGACCTCTGCTAGGGAGGGAAAAGAAGACCAAAGGGGCTGGAGTGTTCCAACCCTCTTCTCCCAGGCTGGGTGGGCGGCCAAAGCCCTGGCACTCACAGGTGGGCCGGCTTCTGTAGGGAACAGGGGACACGGGATGCCCAGTTCCGCTGTGACAAGAAGGGGGGGCCAAGTGGCCTGGCAACTCACATGATGCAGAGCCATGACTGCTGGTACTGCACCCCTGTGACTGTGGCGGTGACCCCTTGGATGGTATCTGACAGCAGATGAACTGAGGACAGAGCGATGGGGAGGGTGGGTCAGTGGCCCCTTCTGACGCCCCCACCGGGGGTTGGGAGATCAGCCTTACCTTTACCCTGCATGGGGGCCCCGGCATCGGTGAAAAGCATGGCCATGAGCAGGTCCAGGTTGCAGTTGGGCTCTGCGTCGTCAGGGTCCTGGGCAAAGCGGCGAAGCATGGCCCGTAGCACGTTATCCAGGGAGGTGGCCGGCTCGTTCAGGATGATGCTGGCCTGTGCCAGGAAGCCATCTAGGTCGCGGTGGGCACGGATCTCTTCCTTGAAGTTCTTTAACTTCAGGTACTGAGGGGACCCCAGGAACAAAACCACATGGGCCCATGAATGAGACGCTGTCACCGTCTGGCCCCTCCCACCCAGCCGGCTGCAGCAGCCTAGTCCCCAGCCCTGGGCTGGAGTGAGCTCCCTGTTGAGCTGCTCCTGGAGGCGTGGGAAGAGGGGAGCAACAGGAGGACTCTCAGGGAAGCCACCGCCTCAGCCCCCAGATAGAGACCCCAGGACCACCTGCAGGATGGGCCGCCCACCTTGCGGGAGGTGTGCAGGAGCACGCAGCCACCGGAAGTCGCTTCATTCCCTGCTGGAGAAAAATGGGAGGGCTGAGGGTGCCACCCCCTCCTCAGGTCTTAGTAAGGCAGGTCACACCTTCCCAGGCCGGTGCCCTCCCCATCCTGTCCCTGTTGCAGCTCCCGTACCAGCGTTGGCGGCCTGCATCTCGAGGTTGACATTGACAAAAAAACGGATGCTCTCGCCAGACACGATGGAGGAGTTGACGGTGTCGAAGCCCTCATCTCCCAGGATGTCCTCTCGGGCATCACAGTTGTCATCTGTGTCACACTTGCAGTAGCCTAGAGACCCAGTGACCCCCAAGAGGAGACCCCCAAGAGCAAGAGGGCCTGGTTGTTAGTGCCTCACACAGGAAGGAGGGGCTCTAAGCCCAAGGAACAGGGACCCCTGGACTGTCCCACTCTCGGGACGTGGTCGGAGAGGCCATCCCACAGGCCAGGAAGGCAGCTTCTAGTCCCACAGTGACTCTCCGGCATTCCCCAGCTGCTAGGACCAGGACCCTGCACGGCTCTGACCCTTCAGTGTGAGAAAAACATGCCCACTCCAGACACGTCAGGGCTGGCATAGAGTACAAGAATGAAGAGAGGGCCGGGCGCGGTGGCTCAAGCCTGTAATCCCAGCACTTTGGGAGGCCGAGGCGGGCGGATCACAAGGTCAAGAGATCCAGACCATCCTGGCCAACATGGTGAAACCCCGTCTCTACTAAAAATACAATAATTAGCTGGGTGTGGTGGCGCGCGCCTGTAGTCCCAGCTACTTGGGAGGCTGAGCCAGGAGAATTGCTTGAACCTGGGAGGCAGAGGTTGCAGTGAGCCGAGCGCGCCACTGCACTCCAGCCTGGCGCCTGGCGACGGAATACGACTCTGTCTCAAAAAAAAAAAAAGAAAAAGAAAAAGAATGCAGATGAGACTGCCATGCCTGACTCCCGCCCTCCCCAAGTAGAGGACACAGGGAAGACAGAGAAGCTGCAGTATCCATGTGACACACACACATACACACACACGCGCGTGCGCTGCCTTTGGGCACAGGGTCTTAGAGCTCCTCCTCAGGAGGGCAGGTGGGGAGAAGCATCAAGGCTGAGACCCAGTGCAGCCTAGGAAGCAGGAAAGCCAGGGAAACAGCCAGGAGCTGCCAGGGGAGAGGACTCCGAGGCCTCACGTCAGCCCTGCCCCTGTTGTGCCCCTCCCTCATGGAGAGTGAGGGTATGTCCTGGCACCTGGGGGATGTGGGACCTCAGAGCTGAGAGCCTGCTCCCCTTTCTCTTGGTTGGCCCCTCAATTCCTGCAGCTGGTTCACAGCACAACCCTCTTCCTACAGGAAGATTTCCTGGTTACATGCAAATATTCCTATGTCTAAGCCCCACAATGGCTCCCTGCAGCCTACAGATCACAGCCTGAGCCAGCCCTGCTTCCCCTGCCCTGGCCACTAGCTCCTCAGGCCAGTTGGTCAGCACCCCAGGCATGCCAGGTCCTGTCCTCCAAGCTGAGGACTTTCCTCCCTGGAGGGCCTTTTTTGGAACCCCTCCTCCAGGAAGTCCTCCTAGGTCCCTGCCTCACCCCTGGCCACTGGCAGCTCTTCTTGTCTTAGGGTCCCCTAAGATTCCCCACTTGTGGGTACTCCCAGGTAAGGGGCCGCTGTAGCCCAGACCCTACCGATGCCTGACAGACACCTGTGCAGAAACAGGGACAGGTCAGCAGCACGCCTACACCTGCCAGGGAGTGACTCACTCTGACTCATTTCCACTCCCGCCACCAGTTTCCCTGGTACATCCCAAGCCCTGTTCCCTCAGTGTCCTGAGTTTAACCTGGGCCCCTTCTAGGCAGGAGGCCCTAATGCCTCCTGAGTCAAAGCCTCCAGGGACTGGTGACCCCCAGGCCCAGGTCTGCACTACCTCCTGAGCCCAGAGAACCATTAGGTCAAAAGACATCCTCGCTGCTTTGGTTCACCTCCCCGTGCCAGGCGTGCCTTGTTGAAACTGTCTGGTTCCTCTGGCCCCAACTTGTCCCAGTGTCCCCTCTGCCCCTCAACCAGCACCTGCTAGTCCCCGGCACTGCCCTTCACACAGCCCCATTCTTCCCCCATTCTTCCCGATGCCCTGAGCTCTACCTTAGGCTTAGTGCTCAGGTCCCCTAGGTCAAGAACTTCCCCAGCTGACACTACCAGGTCCCCGGAGGGCTCCTGTAATGCCAAGTCCTCATCCCAGCCCCATACCTATCCTGCCCACCAGCAGCCTGACACATAGAGCCCCCACATCCTGGGGACCCCGGGTAAGGGCATACCAGCCCTGGGTCTACGCACTGCCCCAAAACCAACCCTCGGATGGCCAGGCCACTCATGGGGCTGGGCACAGGACACAGCCTGAAGCCAGCCCGGAGAGATGGGGAAGAAGACAGCTGGACTGGTACAAGGAGGGACAACAGAAAGTTGCCCGACACACCGCAGCACAGAGGCCTTATATTTCTTTAAAGAGATGACAGCCGCTCCCCGCAGGGCTGAGTGACGATGGAGGAATGGGGCCTACAGAATTCTTGCCCCAAGGCTAGTCAGATAACAGGCCACTATCACAGAAAACCTCAGGAAGAACCCCAGAGGGTCCACTTGGTCCATGTAGCCCAGGAGAAGGGGCACCCTGCCCTCCCAGGTCTACTGGGGACCCGCCCATGTCTAGCCTCCTGGAGAGTGGGAGCCAAAAGCATTCCAGCACTAGAGTGGTCTAACAGGCCACCAAAGCCACAGGACTCTGGTGGGTGGGCTACACATCCCGGAGGCTTTTGCCGGACAAGCTCTCCGCCCACGCACACTCCCCGAGAGATACTCACTTGAATCCTCGAAGTATCCATTCCGCGACATGGTGGGAGAGTTTTCTGCAAGGGAAGCCGAAAGGTCACCAGCCCCATGAACCAGCCCTGGACCTCCTTCCTGTGTGCACCTGCCTTCCCCGTCCCCCCCACACCTGGCTGATTTCTTCACTCTTCCCAGGGATTCAACCCGGCCACCCTAGGGAGAAAGGGAAGCAGGGGAGGGGGCCCCCATGAGGAGCAGGGGAAGCCAGCTTTAATCTCAGAAATTCAATTCCTTAGCCCATCTGCTAGGGGCTGCCCAGGCAGGCCAGAGGCGAGGAGGGAGACGTTCTCGGGATGTCTTCCCACGGAGTTAGTACCAGTACCATGTTCGCTAATCCAGGCTTTCCTAACAGAACCCTGCCTAGCTGCGGCGGGAGGAAGGGACTGGGCCGGGGCCGGCCTCTGGCGATCTCTCCGCACATCACTCCTCTCCCTCTTAGACGGGTCCCAGGTGCCATGAACGCCCATTGCAGGCGCAGTTCCCCCGACCCCTGTCACGAGCCCGGGGTCACACGAGGGGCCAACAGGCAACGGTCTCCTGCCCTGGGACCGCATCCCAGCCGCCTGGAAGGCAGAGCCGTTGGTCCAAAAGGGAGAACAACCGGGGGTGGGAGAAGTGTCTGAGGGACACATGGGTCGGGGGAGGCTGTGCCCTCCCCGGGCCGGGCCCCGGATGGTCCCGGCTGTTTGTGACTCGCTGTCAGAGGAAGGAAGCGACAGGAGGGGCCGCGTGCACGAGAGGAAAGCGCCTCCAGATTCGGAGACCCTGGGGGTCGGGGCGCAGGATGTGGATGTCGGCGCGAGGCGGGAGCCGGGGCTGCATCCAAAAGTGGGGGGCGGGGGCGCTGGGGCGCATCCCAGGCCGCGGGAGGGACAGCGGCTGAGGGCGACGAGGGTCTGGGAGGGGTGGGCCGGGGCACACCCCGATTCAGTCCCCGCGGCCCACGTGCAGGTAAAGGGTCGTACAAACCCGGGTCCTGGCAGGGACCCCGGGCTGGCCCTCGGGTGTCAGCGCGAGGGAGAAACCGCTGTGGCCGCGCAGGGCACGGTCAGGGCGCCGGGGACCCCCAAGAGCGGAGGACCCCACCGCAACGCCGGGCAGGAAGGTGCCTGGGCAGAAGGTAAGAAGAGACCTTCCGAGGCGGCGGCGGGCCGGGCTCCCAAAAGCTCGGCGCTTGGGGTGCTGGGAGCCCCACAGCTCCGCCCTGCCCACGTTGGAGCTCCCTGCCCTCGACCCGCCGCATCATCTGTTCAGACCTGGTAAGAAATTCAAGACGGCGACAGCAGAGCCCTAATGAAACCAAGCGCGCAGGGGCAGCGAAGCCGCGCCCGGGCCTCCTGCACCCGCGCCCCCTTCCCCGTGGCTGGGATCCCCGCAGCCGTCTAGCCCACTCGCCCGGGCCCGCGCAGGCCGACGGCATCCGCGCTCTCCTGGTGCCCTCGACGGCTCCGCGTCCCCGCCGAGCCGGCCTCAGTGGCGGAGACCCGGGCGGCCTTCCCCCGCGCCCCTGGTTTCAGGCACCCACCGCACGGCTGGAGATGGAACACGCGCCTGGTGGCCGCGGCCATGGCACACTCGCGCCCTCACGCCCGGGCTTCTCACGCAGCGCTCCGGCGCTTCAGGACCCCAAACTCCAAGACTCCGGCGGGCCAGCGGCGGGAGCCGGCGACACACCCCCGCGCCGCGCCTGGGTCCTAATGCCGCTCAGACGCCCCGCCCGGGGGCGGGAGCCAGAGCTGCCGAGAGCTGGGACCCGGCCGCCCGCCCCGCGCCCCAACCCGCGGGAGGCTGCTCCAGCCGGACTGGGCTGCTCCCCGCCGCCGCCGCTGCTTGGCCCGACTGAGTAGACCCGGCTCCTTCGAGCCTGTGCGCAGCAGACGCGGCGGACGCAGCGTCGCGGGGTTAGGGGTTGGGCGGGGCCGGGGAGCTTCGGGGAAGACGCTCGACGGGCCCACAGGCCCACAGAGCTGTGCGACTGAGGCAGACCCGGGGAGGGCTTCCCCCGCGTCCGCTTTAAGTACGCGGACGGCCCCTGTCTCCTCCTTTCGGCCGGGGACCTCCGCAGGGCCACGCCCGCTGGCTGCCCCGCCTCCTGCATTTATCCCTTGGCTCTGGCCGCAGGTCCTCCTCCTCCTCCAGGAAGCGCGCCCCGACTGACTCGACGGGCCGGCGAGCAATCCCCGAGCTACGCCCTGGCCCGCTGAGCCGGTGCTCTCCGAGCTCGGCTGCTTTGGGTTTGCTCGCTGCGAGCCTCGCAACTTCTCTACCGGCCTCCTGCGACCTCGGTCTTCTCTTAGGTCAAGGTCATGGTTCGCGGCCTCTTCCCTCCCCAAAATGGCCCCTGCGCCCTGTCCCCTTTCCCGGACCGGCCGGGGACTCCCCTTCTCAGGCGCTTAGTCTCCTGCGAGTGTGGGTGCGCGCGCTGCGATGGGGTCTCGCAAATGCAGCCGGTGCGACGTACCCCTGGCCTGATCCACGGTGGCTTCCCAGTAAAAGGCTCCACAGCCCTAGGAAACGGAACACGCGGCTCCGTAAAGCGCTAACCAACCTCCCGACCCCTCCGTCCGTCAGCGCTTTCCGGCTCAGCCGCGCTGGGACAGAGTCCTCGGCCCCTGTCCCCAGCCATCGAAGAGGGAAAGGAGGGGGCAGGCCGGGGCAAACCCATCTCTGCGAAGTAAGGGCTCCTGGCGCGTTGGGGAAGCCTCAGGCATAGATTGGGTGAGCCAGGCCGGCCCGTTCCCCACGCGGCAAGGTAAGAGCGCATTAGGAGCGGAGCCCTGGAATGCTCCTCTTGGCGACGGATGGCCTGGGGCTGCTCGACGGCCCGAGCACACCACGCTACTCCAGGAGGTCTTGTGGAAGATCCCTACCCCAAGACCTGCAACTGACTTGGGGCTGACCATATGCTATTTACTCAGTGGTGACTCTGGAGAGACACCAGGTCATACTGCACACCCCTTGGGACCTTCTCTAGACGCCCTCTAGCTAGAGCTCCAGTCCAGGCACTGGCTCCCGGGTGGCCTGCGGAGGCTGAGGGGGAGCTGAAGGACACAGGCAGATGTCGTCCCTGGCGCATGGCTGCATGGGTGGCATGCAGGCTGGACCCCTGAAAAGCCACCTTGCCACCCCCAGCCTCTCCCATCTGGGAATGCCTTGGTTTCTTCATCTGCCTCCCACCAGCTCCCCAACACCTGGTCCTTCCAACCCACTTGCTCCAGGAAAGCACCTGGAATGGAGGGCGCTTCCCCTTACCACAGCCTCCTGTGCTCTCCTCAAAGGACCTCCGCCCACTGAGGAAAGAGGAGCCCACCACCAAGCCTCCCCCAGACTCCCCCAGTCGGCTATGGTCCCCCTCTGTCCCCTCCCTGGCTGTCTCTCAAAGGAACTGGCACTGAGCCCTTTGCTTCACCTGTGCTCTACCCCTGCGGTTCTGTTCCCTGGGCCCTCCTGGAGGGAACCCCTGAGGCCCATGCCCCTGCTGCCCCCAGACTGACCCTGTTTCAGAGGCTGTTTCCTTCAGCTCTCCCACCTGCCCCTGTCCTGTGTAGATCATACACTGAGGCCAAATACAGGCGCCCCAGATCTCCTGGGCTGTGCCCCACTGGGTCCTTACACAGGAAGGCAGGTTGAGGGACCCAGACGCAGGCACACACTCCCCACTCATTCCCTCCCTTGGGGTCTCAGACTCCACTGGGCTGTGGATACGAAACTGTGACCCCTGGGTTCCACAAGGCGCACTTAACAGTTTTCTACTGTCCTGCCCTGATGCCACTTACCTTGCCTGTGGATTGTAAAATCTGGGGTGAGAAGTAAATGTATGAGATCTCATTTTTAGGCCAGGCGCGGTGGCCCACGCCTGTAATCCCAGCACTTTGAGAGGCAGAGAGAGGTGGGAGGATTGCTCGAGCTCAGGAGTTTGAGACCAGCCTGGGCAACACAGAATTTTAGTAGAGAAATCCCATCTCTACTAAAATTACAAAAGCTTAGCCAGCATGTTGGCACGCTCCTGTGGTCCCAGCCACTCAGGAGGCTGAGGTGGGAGGATTGTTTGAGACAGGGAGGTCAAGGCTGCAGTGAGTCAAGACTGCATCACTGCACTCCAGCCATGGTGACAAAGGGAGACCCTGTCTCAAAAAAATAAATCTCATTTTGAAAACAAAACAGGCCAGGCATGGTGGTTCGCGCCTGTAATCCCAGCACTTTGGGAGGCCGAGGCAGGCAAATCACAAGGTCAGGAGTTCGAGACCAGCTTGGAGAACATGGTGAAACCCCGTCTCTACTAAAAATACAAAAAGTAGCTTTGCGCAGTGGCAGTATCATAGCCAATGAGGTTTATCCAAGGCGCGATTATTGCTAATAGAAAACTTCTCCCAATACCCTGCCGTGACGACTTTCAGTACAGTCGGCACTGGCAATTTTTGACAGTCTCTACGGAGACTGATAAAAAGAAAAAAAGAAAATAAATAAAAATACAAAAAGTAGCTGGGTGTAGTGGCAGGCACCTGTAATCCCAGCTACTCAGGAGGCTGAAGCAGGAGAATCACTTGAACCTGGAGGCAGAGGTTTGCAGTGAGCTGAGATCGCGCCACTGCACTCCAGCCCAGGCGACAAAGTGAGAGTCCATCTCAAAACAACAACAAAATCCCAAAACATTTCCTTAGCGCCCCTTCCCCTCCGGGTGCTGCCTTATCCCTCAGCTACATTTAAGAGGAAATTTCTCCAGAGCTTCGTGCCCCTCCTGCTATGTCTCTTCAACCCACTTATACTTGTCTTTTGTCCTCACCACACCACTGAAACTGCTACTGCACAGGTCACCCTACCTTGGCTTTCTTGCCCTCCCTCCAGCAGTACCTAGTACCACACAGGCCTCTTCTTTCCTTTTTATTTTATTACTTTTTATGGTGTCAGTGTCATTTGCCAAGGGGCCCCCTTTTTCTTTTTCTTTTTGTTTTTCAGACAGTCTC
The DNA here is from genome assembly GCF_001604975.1 of Cebus imitator. Taxonomy (NCBI): domain Eukaryota; kingdom Metazoa; phylum Chordata; class Mammalia; order Primates; family Cebidae; genus Cebus; species Cebus imitator. The sequence continues at coordinate 1,197,908 of NW_016107643.1, forward strand.
GCTCTGTCGCCCAGGCTGGAGTGCAGTGGCACAATCTTGGCTTACTGTAACCTCTGCCTTCTGGGTTCAGGCGATTCTCCTGCCTCAGCCTCTCAAGTAGCTCGGATTACAGGTGTGGGCCACCATGTCCAGCTGATTTTTGTATTTTTAGTAGAGACAGGGTTTCATCACATTGACCAGGCTGGTCTTGAACTTCTGACCACAAGTGATGCATCTGCATTGGTCTCCCAAAGTGCTAGGATTATAAGTGTGAGCTACCGAGCCTGGGGGCCCCCTTTATCTTGCAACATTTATTTCTTGTCCTCCCACCTCCCTCTGACCGGCGCTCAACGCTGGCCTGCCCAGATCTTTCTCTGCATCCAGGGCTCTCCACCAGCCACAGCTAACTGTTAAATGTCACATCTCCTGTCCACACACCACAGGCTCTTTAGCTCTCCTCCCCCCATGGCTAATAGAGAATTCAAATGAAATTCAGGGGAAATAGGGTTTCTGGCCAGGCACTGTGGCACACGCCTGTAATTCCAGCACTTTGGGGGGCCAAGGTGAGTGGATCACCTGAGGTCAGGAGTTCGAGACCAGCCTGACCAACATGGTGAAACCCCATCTCCACTAAAAATACAAAAATTAGCCAGGCCTGGTGGTGCGTGCCTGTAGTCCCAGCTATTGGGGAGGCTGAGGCAGGAGGATCGCTTGAACCTAGGAGGTGGAGACTGCAATGAGCCAAGATCACATCACTGCACTCCAACATGGGTGACAGAGTGAGATGCTGACTTAAAAAAAAAATCGGCTTCTGAGTCTGCCATCCATCCAACAGCCCTAGACTGGGGGTCAGCCCGACTCATCCACATCTAATCCATGAGCAGATTTTCTTCAAATTAGAGCTAGAATCTGCCCACTTGCACCTCCAGCCTGGTCCATCATCTGTCTCTGACTGGCCCATTCTCTACTTTCAGCGGCTTCTCCAACACACAGAAAAGAAAAATGCCAAACTCCCTGCTGTGGCCTACATAGGGGGCTGCTGTATAGCCTGGCCCCTACCTAGTCCCCCACTTCATCTCGTATCTCTTGCTCCCAGGAGAGCGCTTCTTCAGCCACAGTGGTTGCTGGGGCTGTTCCTCCGCCCACCAGCCTGCAGCCCCTGCCTGCTTCCAGAACTTGATAGTCTGTAGGCTGGAATTCATGAGGTCTTACTGAAGCTCATTTCACTCTGCGGGTCTCAGAGGCCTTCCATGGCCACACCATCTAAAGCAGGTTCCTGCTGTGCTTGTCACAGACCTTCGTGGCCTCTAACTTTGTAGCATGGCCTCCTTCATCCTTCTTACTGTCCTGCTGGGTCCTGTCTTCCTGTGAGCTCCCAGAAAGCAGGACTGAGTTTCTCCTCAGCCAGTGCAGCACTGCATATAGTAAGTGCTCAATAAAAACAAAAAGTAGGCCAGGTGCGGTGGCTCACACTTGTAATCCCAGCACTTTGGGAGGCTGAGGCAGGCAGATCACCTGAG
>NW_016107643.1:1199566-1239845 GCF_001604975.1 Cebus imitator
CTTGGGAGGCTGAGGCAGGAGAATTGCTTGAACCCTGGAGGCAGAGGTTGCAGTGAGCCGAGATGGTGCCATTGCATTCCAGCCTGGGCGACAGAATGAGACTCTATCTCAAAACAAAAACAAAAGGTAAACCAGGTGCAGTGGCACATACCTATAATCCCAGCTAGTAGGGAAGATGAGACAGAAGGATCCCTTGAGCCCAGGAGTGTTGACACCAGCTTAAGCAACATAGGGAGACCCGCTCATCTCAAAACAAACAAAAACCCAAAGGAGCGTTAAAGGCAGCTCCAATCATCAAACTGCGATTACAGTCATGAGCCACGGCAGTCGGCCAAGTCCTTTTTTTTTTCAGAGAGTTCCCCTTTTGTTGCCCAGGCTGGAGTGCAATGGCACGATCTCAGCTCTATGCAACCTCCGCCTCCTGGGTTTAAGAAATTCTCCTGCCTCAGCCTCCTGAGCAGCTGAAATTATAGGTGCCTGCCACCATGCCCAGCTAATTTTTTTGTATTTTTCGTAGAGACAGGATTTCACCTTGTTGGCCATGCTGGTCTCGAACTGTCGACCCCAGGTGATCTGCCTGCCTTAGCCTCCCAAAGTGCTGGGATTACAGGTGTGAGCCACCATGCCTGGCCAGCTAAGTCCTTTTTTGTCTACCTCGGGTCTGCAGCATCCTGACTGCCGTAGCCTTCCTTGGACCCTTGACAGGCGTGGCTTCCTATACCTCACAGCCAGCAGCTCTCCCAGAAGTCACTGGGATTTTAGCAGCCTCTTGCGGCTCCCGCTGCCTTGACCAGCATTCTCAGCTCCCGGCAGCCCTTTTCCAGCTGCAGCTGCTCCGCCTCCTCGCTCTTCCTGGGGTGGAGAGTTGCTCTTTCCACACTATCTCTCTCTGAGTGAGGACTTGTCAACTGTAATTGTTACTTATTTATGGGAGCCCATGTCCAGCTCTGAACCAGGCCAAGAGGCTGGGCTCAGCTGCCCACTGAATCAACTGCCTGATACTCCCTAGTGGTCTACTGGGACCCTAGCAACCATGCCAGTCTCCTGTCCCCCTCCAAATCTTTAAAAAAATTTTTAGACAGGGTCTTGCTCTGTCACCCAGACTGGAGTACAGTAGCGCAATCATAGCTCACTGCAGCCTTGACCTCCTGGGCTCAACTCATCCTCTCACCTCAGCCTCCCAAGTAGCTGGGACTCCAAACAGGTGTCATCATGCCCAGCTAATTTTTTTATTTTTAAAATTTTTGGAAGACACAGGGTCTTGCTATGTTGCCCAGGCTGATCCTGAACTCTTGGTTTCAAGAGATCTCGATCTTTCTTTAGACTGTCTTCCCCCACACCTTAACTCTTCCTGTCCCGTCAGCTTTTGCTTTTTTATTTTTATTTTTATTTATTTATTTATTTTTTTTTTTTGAGACAGGGTCTCGTTCTGCTGCCCAGGCTGGAGTGCAGTGGTGCAATCTCGGTTCATTGCAACCTCTGCCTCCTAGGTTCAAGCGATTCTCCTGCCTCAGCCTCCTGAGTAGCTGGGATTACAGGTGCGTGCCACCACGCCCAGCTAATTTTTGTATTTTTAGTAGAGACGGGGTTTCACCATGTTGGTCAGGCTGGTCTTGAACTCCTGACCTTGTGATCCGCCCGCCTTGGCCTCCCAAAGTGCTGGGATTACAGGATTACAGGTGTGAGCCACTGTGCCCGGCCAGGAGCTTTTGCTTTCTATCCATGGGAGCCCAGCATACGACTGGCCATCCTGGTAGTGCTGCAGTGGGCTGGAAGGGGAACATAGTCTCCACTGGCCTCCTCTCTCTGCTGGGAGCATCTTCAGGCCCCTTGGGTGGGTGGGAGGATAGCTCTTTTGTGCTCAACAAACACTGCAGTAAGCCCTCTCTCGGTAGCCATCTACCCCTATTGAGAGAAAGATCTGGACTTCTATAACATAAGGGCAGCCAGGAAGGTGAGGAGTCCCTGCCCTGCAGAGGGTCAACAAGGACGTGCTCCCTCAGGATGGCATCTGTCTGCCCTCCCCTCAGTCCATACTCACAGTCTGAAGCTAGCATGGGCAGGGTGGGCTAGGGCTCTTGGCTCGCTGATTCTAAGAGCTCATGAATTCTAGGCATACAGACTGTCAAGGTCTTGCGGCAGACAGGCAACAGACCCCTGGGCAGGCAGATTCCCGGGCTGCCCCACTGCCCTCCTGTCAGGCCTCTGTCCTCTACAGCCCAGCTTCTCACCACCAAACACTGGCTTCCTTCCCCACCCTCATCTACCGCCAGGCCCTCCCTACTCCATCAAAATCTCATCACCTGGCCGGGCCAGTGGCTCATGCCTGTAATCCCAGCACTTTGGGAGGCCAAGGCAGGCAGATTGCAAGGTCAGGAGATAGAGAACATCCTGACTAGCATGGTGAAATCCTGTCTCTACCAAAAAAAAAAAAAAAAAAAAAAAAAAAAACTGGGCGTGACCGCACCTGTAGTCCCAGCTACCTGGGAGGCTGAGGCAGAAGAATTGCTTCAACCCGGGAGGCGGAGGTTGCAGTGAGCCTAAATCGTGCCACTGCACTCCAGCCTGGGTGACAAAGCGACACTGTCTCAAAAAAAATAAAATTCCATCACCTGCTACCTGAGGAAGAATTCTAGCTGGTGAATTCTGGGTAGGCCGTCACCTCCTGACCATCTTTCTGTGTCCCTCATGTCCTCCTCACCCATGGCTCTCCTTTTTGTTGGTCCCCATCCTGCTCAGGGGCCTGGAACTCACCCTCCGGGGCTGATGTGGCCTGAGGCTCCATCCAGGTCACTCTCCCTTCTATCCCCAACTCCTCCCAGGAAGTTGGAGGCACAGGGGAGAGAGAGGTAGTGGGAAAGCCCAGGGTGACACCCTGGAGCAAGACATCCAGCCTCTTTAGATTTCTGACCATTGTTATCTGTAAAATAAGTTGGAATGGAGTTTTTGTAGCTAGAAAATTCCATAAATTATATCTCAAAGTGAAATAATCTTATCAAACCATCTTTCCATTTCCTGTTATTATTTCTCCATTTGTACATTCATCCAGGCATGAAATTTCAGAGTAAAGATGTAAAGTTTCTTTTACTTTTTTTTTTTTTTTTGAGACGGAGTTTCGCTCTGTCGCCCATACTGGAGTGAAGTAGCGGATCTTGCCTCACTGCAAATTCTGCCTCCTGGGTTCAAGCAATTCTGCCTCAGTTACCAGAGTAGCTGAGAGTACAGGCATGCACCACCATACCTGGCTAATTTTTGTATTTTTAGTAGAGACGGGGTTTCATTCAGGCTGGTCTTGAACTTCTGACCTCGTGATCCACCCATCTCTGCCTCCCAAAGTGCTGGGATTACAGGCATGAGCCACCATGCCCAGCCAGAGATGTAAAGTTTTTTAAACATGTTCAGTCATGAGAGGAAAACAAAAACTTTATTGCTGGAGGAAAAGCAGTCATAATTTGTGGGATAAAATGAAAATATATTCACATTTTATTTGGTTAATTTTTTTTTTTTTACAGATTTACAGTCATTATGAGTAGGACATAAAATGTATTGAACCCAATGTAATTTTGAAAAAAACCAAACTCGTTTAGCTGGTCAATCTAGGAATGCAGAGGCCAGGGAAAAACAGGAATGATTTGTGGATAAACAAATTTATTTTTCTTCAAATTTTTAGAGAATGAAACAAAAAAAAGTCTTTGGATTCATTTCAAAACATTGGGTTTTTTTCCACTTGGGCTTTTTCCACTTTTACCTCGAGGTCATCTCCTTAGCTGTTTTCTCTTAGTCACTGTCTTGTCAATTGTTCCTTCTAAGCGGCTCTCCAGCTGGTTCACTTCTCACCTCCAGGAGGAGCAGCAGCCCATTCCCCACATTATGGTCTCCAGACCTTTCTCTTTCTCTTCTTTTCTTTTTTCTTTCCCTTCTTTCTCTTCTTTCTCTTCCTTTCTTCTTTTCTTTTCTTTTCTTTTCTCCTTCCTTCCTTCCTTTCCTCCCTCCCTCCCTCCCTCTCTCTCTCTCTTTCTTTCTTTCTCCTTTCTTTTGTTTAAGAAAAGTAGATTCTTGGCCTGCACGGTGGCTCACTCCTATAATCCCAGCACTTTCGGAGTCCAAGGCTGGCAGATCACAAGTTCAGGAGTTCGAGACCAGCCTGGCCAACATGATGAAACCCCGTCTCTACTAAAAATACAAAAAATTATCTGGCGTGGTGGTGCATGCCTGTAGTCCCAGCTACTTGGGAGGCTGAGGCAGAATTGTTTGAACCTGGGAGGCGGAGGTTGCAGTGATCCGAGATGGTGCCACTGCACTCTAGCCTGGGTGACACGGTGACACTCTGTCTCAAAAAAAAAAAAAAGATTCGCAAACAGGATCCCATGGATCCCTGATATCCCTGGGTTGTGCTGAGGCACTGTAAAACCAAACAAGGGAAACAATGGGCTGGGAGCAGTGGCTCACGCCTGTCATCTAGCACTTTGGGAGGCCAAGGCAGGAGGATCAGTTGAGCCCAAGTTTGAGACCTGCCTGGGGAACATAGGAGATCCTGTGTTGTGTCTACAAAAAATGCAAAATTTGGCCTGGCATGGTGGTGTGCACCTGTCCCAGCTATTTGGGAGGCTGAGCAGGGAGGACGACCTGAGCCCAGAGAGGCTGAGGCTGCAGTGAGCCATGATCACTCCACTCCACTCCAGCCTGGGCCACAGAGTGAGACTCCGTTTCAAAAAAAAAAAAAAAAAAATCAAGTAGGTTAGCAGGGTGAGGTGGCACATGCCTATAATCCCAGCCACCCAAGAGGCTGAGGTGGGAGATTGCCCAAGCCCTGGGAGGTTGAGGCTGCAGTGAGCTGTGACTGCACCACTGCACTCCAGCACTCCAGCCTGGGCACTAGAGTGAGACTGTGTCTCAAAAAAAAAAAAAAAAAAAAAAAAAAAAAAAAGCTGGGTGTGGTGGCTCATGCCTGTAATCCCAACACTTTGGGACGCTGAGGCTGGTGGATCACTTGGGATCAGGAGTTCAGCCTGGCCAACATGGTGAAACCCCACCTCTACTAAAAAAAAGAACACAAAAAAACAAAAACAAACAAACAAAAAAACTGCTGGGCATGGTGGCACACACCTATAATCCCAGCTACTTGGGAGGCTGAGGCAGCAGAAGTGCTTGAACCCAGGAGGTAGAGGTTGCAGTGAGCCAACCTCCAGCCTGCACTCACCTGGGTAACAGAGTGAGACTGTCTCAAAAAAAAAAAAAAAAAAGAATCAAGTAGGTGCCTGACTTAGCAAAAAAACTTAGAAACTGCAGGGAGATGTGTAATACTGGTTTAGGGGAGCAAGCCCTTCTTTAGGGGCCCACCTCTTAGATGGGCCTGGTATTAGGGGGCCCATGGAAGCACACAGAGACCCAAGGCCAGGCCAATCAGAAAACTCCCTTCTTCCTGACCACTGTAACTGTTCAGGGATGAGACTGTGACCCTTGCCTTTGGGACCCTGGGGCTGCTGGTGGTGTAGAGGAAGCTTGCTGCAGGAGGAGAATGACGCCACCAAGGATGGGGAGAGGGTCTGATGGCATCTAAGTACCTGGGCCGGGCTGACTTGTAGCTGATACTCCTGGACTGAACTCCTACAGAAACCAAGCTGATCTCCCTGTCATGGGCTGGAAGTGGGTCACATGGTCATGTCTTCTTTGGGCATAACTTTTCCCTAGAGCGTAGGATAGAGATTAACACTGGGGTTTATCGATGTTCCCTGGTGGGCCCTGTGATTTTCAGCAGTTCCACATGAGATCCGCTGCTCTAAATCACGTTTCACAATCGACTTCGCCAGGTGCCCTGACTCTGGGGCTCCCTCTGGTAAGCAGCACCAGGGTTTCAGTAGTTCCCTGTCCCTACTGAGGGCTCCAGGTGAAAGATGGAATCCCTTTCCCGTCCTCAGGTTTCCTGGCCTCTTCCTGCCCCCACAAGAGCCCTTCGCCATTTACTGTCTCCCCACTGCTCTGGGAATTTCTGCGGGTTCATCCCTAAACCTTAGAGGTTTCGAGATTTCGCCAAAATGCAAGCACAGGCACTCCGTAAGTTCAAACCCCAGCCTGCAGAATGGGGAGGCCGGAGGCTCTGGGCAAAGAAGTTATGAAGGGGTAATGTTGCTGCCAGCCCCCTCCGCCGTCTACCAGGCCCTTCCTGTGCAGATCTGCATTTGGTTTGCACAGGACTAATTTACCTCAAGGAACTTCCAAACCTAGGACCACCATTCCAGTCACCTGAAGCTCTCTGCGGAGGCTACACCCTTCGCCCTGGGGGAGTTCCACATCTGCCCAGTGGAGCATTTCCCCTTCTCTCACCCAGCGTCTGGCCGACAGGAAGCAGGGTGTCTGTGGACCGGCGGTGGGCGCCCCTTTGCCCCACCTCCCTGCCCGGCCGGTGGGGGCCCGGGGTGTGGTCTGCTCGGAGGCTCGCGCCACGTGCAAAGAGAACCGCCCGGCGAGAGGAACCCGAGGCAGCACGGGACAGCTGATGCATTTGTGGTCGCTCCTCTTAGAGCTCCGCGGGCTACGGCAAACCTCCGCGTATCCGCCCCTTACTGTACGCCCTCGGTTGTCCCCATGCATAAAGTAGTTCCGAGGAGCCACCTCGCCGAGATTTCACTGCGCAGAAACGCGCTATTAGGCGGAAAGGCGTGGTTCCTAGGGGCTGAGAACCCGCACCCGTGCACCGCGGTATAAGACGAGGCTGAGGGACCCAGGCAGGGCGCGAGGGCCGGGGAGACCTCTGTTCCCATAGCGGGCTTCCTTGAGCCCATCCCCAAGTTCTGTGACTCCCCAAGTTCCCACCTCGCAATCCAGTGTGGTTTCTTCAGATGAATTTTATTCTCCGCGGGCTGCTCTGGCGTCTAGGAATGAGGGAGTGTGCCCCCAGCATCCCCAGCAGAGGCGTCCAGCAGAGGCTGAGGGCCAGCCCCCCTCACCCCAGCCCCAGGAGCACCAGGGACTGAGTCTATGGCATAGGCATCGTCTGGAGGCCTTGCTTGTTCAGTGATAGTTTATTGGTCCTTAGCATGACATCTCAATTACCAAGGTAAATTCACATACACAACTGCAGGTAAAAACATGTAAAATAATATAAAAATAAATTGAAGGCTACTTTTATATATTTACTGAATTAAGTAGTGTAATAAATACTATGATAAGCAAAAAGCTTCAATCACACAATTCAGTTTCACTGAAGTTACAGTAGTGTTTGTAAATACGAGTTTTAAAATTTAAGTTACAAATATTAAAGCACTGAAAAACTAGTATAAAAGTGAATTTTGGCATGTAAGTGAGCTCTTATGTCATTAGTATTTGACACCCTGGGACAATGAGGAAACCAGTTCTCACCTACTTTTTGAGGTACAACTATCCAACTAGGTCAGCAACACGGCTGGAATACTTCATAGCTTACAATCTTTGAATTGAACTTTTCCCTTTTGAGAAGCCCAAAGAGCAACCCAGAGCTTATTACTGTGCAAAAATTCTCCAAAATCCTAATAGAATTTAGGAGGGAACTTTTTCTTGTGACCTGAGGGGCCCAGTGTCCAGGCCTCAGGTCAGAGAGCCCCCAGGGCTCAGAAGGGCCAGCTCAACTCCTTGCCAATGGCCCTTCCCTAGGATAATAATCCCATTTTCTCCAATTTCTGTCTCCTTTTTCCAATCGAAAACAGAAAAATCCCATATCAAAACATAAAATAACCCATAACTTCAGCGACTTCAACAGTATCCCATGCACGCTGGGTGATATAAACGGAAGCTGCTAACAGGAAAGTTGGCAAGAAGCATGTTATGCCCCTGGAGGACTGCCTGTCCCTGGGAACCCACCCTGTCTGCTGGGTCCCTGGATCCACTTGTATGGTCAAAAGCAGTGTCATGGCTCTTCCTCTGGAGACAGTGGAAGACCCTGCTCTCCCCGACCTGGAGCACTGCTTGGATGAATCAAGTGGATATTGAACTTCACAGCACCAAGAGGCCCAGCAGGTTCCAGCATTTGCCGGGAGAGAGGAGGCATCTCCCGGCCTCAGTCCTCAAAGAGCTTACACGGTGCACCGCTGGTGTGCTTATCACTGGGGCAGAGCAACTGGCCCCAGGAATGCCCTTTCGCCAGCTGCTCCTTCACGTTCCCGAGTAGGCTGAGGAGCATCGACAGAGGCCTCAGCCAGTTTTGCCTTTTCCGCTTTGATGCTTCTTAACATTTTGACTTTTTTCAATCACAGTTTCATATTCAAGTTGAGGTAATCAGTTTTTTCGCTAAGAGGAGAGGAGCTGGGACAGTGGGGCAGGTTGGTGAGAGGGCATTTCTATAAACAGAAACCAAGACCACCACGTAGTACAGCCCCACGTGGTGAGAAGACCCGCTCTCACGGGCAGGCTCCGACCCCTCTTTAAAAACTCTTGTGCAGCAGCCAGACTGCCAGGCCAGCGCAGTCAGGAAATGGCTCAAGCTCCTAAAACTAGAGCTTTCATTTAAAACTTCACAGCAGACCCCTTAGAGAAATGGCCTGTGGTACCCTCCCCTCCCCTCCCCCTTTTCTAAGGCTGCTCAAGTTTGAGTTTTTAAAAAGAGCTCGGTAGAGCTAAAGGAAGCTACAGTAACTCATTGCTTATTAATCAATTGCACTTAAGATCTATGTTATTGATTCTGAAGCAGAGGCAAGCCCTTGACGGAACCCAGCCTCTGGCCAGCCAGAAGTCTGGGGGCTCCCAGACTTGGGCTCCACAGTGGGGCCTTTTGGAGCTGGGACTGGAGCACATGGGCCTTTTCAGAAGCCCTTCTTGATGCAAGATTTCTTACTCAATGGTATCTGGAGTTTTGTTCATTTGACTTCAAATTGTTTTTTCTAATATATTTTACTGACAAGCCCTTGACAATTGCTTTGTTACTTGCATGCAGGCCTCTGTGTGACCAGGCACACAGACTGCATGTGCTCCATCCTGTCTCTCCACTGCTCCAGGGGCCTTTCTCAAAAACCCCCTACATTACTGGAAACTGCTGGTTTTACCTATGTGCTTCTTCCTAAGGCATGCAAAAAAAATATGTGAAATTCAGAAACATTTACAGTTCAGGTAGCTGAGGCACTGAAGTCCTAAGAGACATCACCTAAATATCAGTGGCTGTGACTACCCTGCCCCCCACACCAATTATGAAGGTCAGGAATAGGACACACTTGTAATTCCCCTCTGCTTTATGGTCCAGCTGAAAACGTTGACCTTGGAAGGAATTCTAACTTAGGTATTGGATTTATTTGAAATTCCTGGTCCTCAGGAGCCACACAGGCCCAGGGCCAGCAACAATGCTCTGGAGAGTGGGGGGGATGAGTTTCTTGAAGTTTGTGGCTGAAAAGCAGGCCTTCCCTGGCAAGGCTTGTGGGAGCGCTGGGCGATGGAGGTTAACCCCACAAGTGATCAGCCACCAGGCCTAAGACTAACCAGTTGCAGGACACCTCCTTCCACAGTGAGATGAAGCCTTGCCAGGGGGCCTGGGCCGCACGCTTGCTCTTGTCCCTACATTAGGACACCTGAATGATGTGATAGGAGAGCTCAAGAACCACCCACAAGGGGGAAAGCTGATGTCAACTCAAGAGCCACACACTTCTAGAAAGCCACAAGTCTCTCCTTCACTTTAGTTCAGAAGGGAAATCTCATTTGTGAACATGTTATTGATCTCAACCCAAGCTGCTGGCTCTGTGGGCTGGACTTGTGCTGTTTCTCCCAGGACTAGGCCCACAGCCAGTAGGGCCAGCTCCTTCAAAGAAAGGGGCCTAGCGGGAGGCGGGCACTCCACTGGGGAAGACAGCTGTCATGGAGCAGCATCTGAGGCTTGAGCTTGTGGTGGACTCACCTCCCAGACATGGCCACAGTTCAGGCAGCCAGGGTTCCTTCTAAGTCCCAGCAGCTCCTCTGTACAATCCTAATGCTTCTCCCCAAACTCAAGAGCCCAAAGGTGATCCTGTTTTCAGAAATCCAGAGTTCCTGGACTGCCAGCTGCATACATAGACGGACAGGCCTCATCTGCTCATCCTTGAGTATTCCCCCAACCCTACAAATCAATGGTGCAGGTGATGCTCTTCAGCGCCATACAGGGAATAAAGACAACATGCACTCAAGCCAGCACACATAGGCCAAGGAGAATAAAGACAGCCCTTCAGGGAGAAGCCTCCAGGAGAGCTGAGGTTAAGACACCCATTTGTCCATCTCCAGAGTGGACATTCTGCAGGACATATGGGCCCAGCCTTCCTCTAGGGCTTCAGCTCAAAGAGGTCATGATACTCCTGCTGCTCCAGCTCCCGGTTATACTTCTCGATTTCCCGGTTGGCTTCTTCCACGTAGTCATTCATGAACTGGTCCATGACTGGCATCTCATTAAGGAAGAGTGCGCTGAGCCTGGAGGACAAGGGAGCCTGCCTGAGCCCAGAGGGACCTGTAGGCAGGTGAGGGGGAACTGCTGAGGAAGTGAGCATCTGGCCCATACAGAGGGTACCTGATGGGCTCTTTGTATACACTGGCAGCACCACAGCTACAAAGAAATGTGATGGCTATTGGCACAAGGCCATTAATGAGGTCCTAGAACTGAGCCCTTCAGCTTTCATTAGCACACAGCAGCGCCTCAAGTCTTACATTTTATCCTATCTATCTTTTCACAGATTAACTGCTGTAATCAGGCTGTCTTCAACTTGTAAATCGTGACTCTAACAACTGCAGACTTCAGGGTATCACCGTAGCTGCATCCAAACTATAAACCACAGGCCGGGCACAGTGGCTCATGCCTGCAACCCTAGCACTTTGGGAGGCTGAGGAGGATGGATCACTTGAGCCCAGGAATTTGAGACCAGCCTGGGCAATATGGTGAAACCACGTCTCTATTAAAACAAGATAAAACCAAAAAACTATAACCCCCGGAGTCACATTAGCAATCACTCAATAAAGGAGAAATCTAATTTTAACAACATCAAAGACTGAAATGAAAAGTTTGCCCCTGAGGTTTGCCCCTGTGCATTCCCAGTCCCAGTCTGTAGACATGCAGAGCCCAGCCTGCTCCTGGGGCTCAGATGCGTGGCTCTGGCAGACAACTGCTTTACAGACAGGCTAACACAGACTCCCAGCCTCACTGCCCAGGTTCCACACAGGGACCACACTGTTCCAAGGATACGTGGGTGAAAATCAGTTTTGTCACCAAAGAAGTTAACAAATTGGGTTCCATTATAAAAGTAGCCTGCAGGTAGGGGTTCCAGGTGGCGTTTTACCTGTAGGAAAAAAGAGTCCTGTAATAATTATCTGACTACTTTCTATCTTTCACTCATTCATTAAAAACAAACAAGTCTATTCCCCTAGCAAGACAGACTACTCTGCCATTCAGAGAAGCCCGGAAGTGAACACCCCCAGCAACCCTCAAGCCATGCCTAAGGGTGGTTCCTCACCTGGAGGACCTAGTGGGATGAAGCTCCCATGGCTGCAGTGGTACTGATGTGCGAACACTCTTTATTGACTGTTTCCCCTTCCCCTCTTTCATCCTCCCGTTTCCTATTTAGTGTCTCCTAGAATCGCTTCCAAAATAAACTACCTGTATTTAACTCCTATGTCATGACTGGCTTTCAGGGGAACATAAATTATGAGGACTACCTTGTGTCCATGTTGTCTTCCCAGGAGCATCCAAGGCTGTCTGGGCCTATAGGAGTTGGTTATGAAGGGGCCCTCCTCAAATCCAAAGTAGGGGCTCCTAGAGTCCCAGAATACTTTCCTGTCCCCCTCTTCCCCTGCTCATTATTGGGGCTGGTAACACAGTCCAGTCTGGGGACCTAAACTCTATGTCCTTTTTAGTTTTTTGTCCCCAAACCACTCAGGAAAAAGCCCCAGTGGGCATGGTGACTGAGGCAGAGGCTAGGGTCAGAACCTGGAGGCTGGGAGACTCATCAAGGGGTCCTCTCAATCAGCCTCTCATCCTGGCCTCAGGTTTCACAACCTTCCCATGAGCACCTTCTGGATCTCGACAGTTTTTGCCTGGGCCCTAGCTGGTTCATCTGGAACAGGGGTCTTCTACAGTTCCTGGAGCAAGGTGCCAAGGCAGGGCCTCCAGTCATCAGCTTCTTCCACAAGTACTGGCTCTCCTCAGTCTCATGCCCAGCTCACACCAGAGCTCTCCTGTACCCTCCTCACTGAGGCTGCAAAGGCCAGACTTCTGTACCCAGCCTCCCTCTGTTGCCTGGGAGAAGCAAGACCTCCAGCATGTCCTACAAACAGCTCCTCACTCAGGGAATCCAAAAGACAGAGCTATGCAAGCCGAGGAGGACAGCTCTGGGCCACCGAGAGAAGCAGCCATGGCAAGGCACTCACGTGGATGCTCCTGATCTCCTGCTGTGTCAGCATCCCCCTGGTCTTCAGGGCTTTTCTCTGAGGCTTCTGCAGAGATGGGGAGTGGAGGGTCAGGTCCTAGCAGAACTCATGGAGTGCATGGGCAAGGGAGGGCTCAGGGCTCTGTTACATGACTAAGATCCCAGCAGCAGGAAAAGAATGTGCACTATGGCCTGGACATAATATTCCGCCTGTCTGCTCTTTGAGAAAACCACTTTCCTGTCATAGGGCCCTGTGAGCCAGCAGGGAACAAGCAGCAGAAGACAGCCCAGTGTTTTCATAAATGGTCATGGTCCTGCCTCTTTGTAGATTCTTATCCCTAATCCCTACCAATGACATGCAGACAAAGGGGCAGCCTGAGGTCCCACAGTCAAGAACCATTTAAAAGCTTATCTAGGTGAGGCAGCCCATGCCTCAGTATAAAGACAGGTCTCGAATGAGCATCTACAGAAGACCCAGGCCCCGGCTAACTCTATTCGCAGAGTTCTAGGATGAACTAAACCCCTAAGGCTGTGCTACAAGGCTTAGCACCCAAAGCTTGCAGAGAGCCTGGTTCACAGAGCAGACAACATAGCATGCCTGCCTGGAGTCTGCTCTGAGTGGCTTCCTTCCTCTCTCAAAATGTCCCTGAAAGTGCTGGGCTGGGCCTGGGAGGGGCAGCCCAGTGAGGAGGCATCAGGGAGGCAGTGGCGGGGCTTCTCAGGGCCAGCAGCAGCTCTGAGGTGTCTGGTCACATCTGTGTCAGGTCTGCCTGGCTCTGGAAATCACCTGCTTAGCTGTCTGCCGCAGCCAGTCCTTGATGCTGTCTTCCTTCAGGGAGCAGCCGATGAACACAAGGTAGCACTCCTGCTGCCCACTGCTATCTTGAGATATGCTTTTGGATTCCGGTGGTGGTGTGGGTCCTTCCAAAACTGGCATAATGCTCAAGGAGTTGGCCAGTGTGTTGTGGCAGACCTCCATGATCCTCTCAGAGTCTGTAAGGAGAATACACATCAGCCCCCGAGAGCCTGCCTTAAAGAATACAGCTATGCTAAGACTGTAACAATGCAGATGGTTGGGACAGATTCATGAGAAAATGTAGGAGAGAGAACTGACATGACTGGTGGCAACTTAGAAAAGATGGAGCAGGTAGGCACAGTGGCTCATGCTGTGGTCCCAGTTATTCAGGAGGCTGAGGCAGGAGGATCACTTGAGTCCAGGAATTCAAGGCTGCAGTGAGCAGAGATTGTGCCACTGTACTCCAGCCTGAGTGACAGAGGGAGATCCCATTTTGTTTTGTTTTTGTTTTCTAAAAAGGAGGGGAAAGGATGGATTAAGAGAGAACAAAGTAAGTTTCTGGTTTGGCTGATCTGGGTGGTCAGGTGGACCCTATTATCCCAGAAGGGAAACACAAGATAAAAAGAAGGTTTGGAGTGGGAGAAGAGGAAGATTTTGACGCTGCACTTGTGGCATTTTGAAGTCTGTAAGGCCCTGCGTGTGAGACATCCACATAGTCCCTGATGGTTTGGAAAAACCACTATGGAAGAGGTGGTTGAGAAAAAGGAAAGAAAGTCTGCTTGGTAGAAGTGGGGGGCTTTCAGCAGAAGCCTTAGAGGCCAAGGGAGAGGGGCACAGTCAATCATACAACAAAAAAGTTATCTAGGTATGATGGTGTATTCCTGTAGTTGCAGCTACTTGAGAGGCTGGGGTGGGAAGATCGCTTGGATCTCAGGAGGTTGAGGCTGCAGTGACCTAGGATCGCACTACTGCACTCCAGCCTGGGCAACAGAGCAAGACCTTGTCTCAAAAACAAAACAAAACAGAGAAAAATCAGTACAGCAGTGTTGCATGAAGGTCACACAGATGAGAATGGGAAAAAGTGTGACCAGGTTATATGCTAAGGAGATGGGGGCTAGGAGTGACAGGAGACCTAAGAAGTTGGCAGGGGCTTCCCGAAGGGCAGGATGAGAAAGGATCCAGAAGAGAGAGTTTAAACTTGAACACAAAAAGAGTTAGGGCCGGGTGCGGTGGCTCATGCCTATAATCTCAGCACTTTGGGAGGCTGAGGTGGGCGGATCACCTGAGGTCAGGAGTTCAAGACCAGCCTGGCCAACATGGTGAAACCCTGTCTTTAAAAAGAAAAAAAAAAAGAGTCAATAGCAGATCTAAATAAACAAGAGGCTGGGCGTGGTGGCTAACACCTAAATTCTAGCATCTTGGGTGGCCGAGGCAGGGGGATTACTTGAGCCCAGGAGTTCGAGACCAGCCTAGACAACAGAAGGAGACCTCGTCTCCACAAAAAAGAAAAAAATCAGCCAGGCATGGTAGTTCACACCTGTAGTCCCATCTACTTGGGTGGCTGAGGTAGGATGATCACTTGAGCCTGGGAGGCCAAGGCTGCATTGAGCCAAGATCAAACCACTATACTCTGGTCTAGGTGATAAAGTGAGACATTGTCTCAAAAAATAAAAATAAAAAAAGAAATAGAAATATTTATGTATTTAATTGAGATAAGAGTCTCACTCTGTTGCCGAGGCTGGAGTGCAGTGGTGCGATCTTGGCTCACTGTAACCTCTGTTTTCTGGGTTCAAGTGATTCTCCCACCTCGGCCTCCGAGTAGCTGGTGTGTGTCACCATAACCTATTTTTTTTTTTTTTTTTTGAGACGGAGTTTCACTCTTGTTGCCCAGGCTGGGTGGTACGATCTCGACTCACTATAACCTCCACCTCTCGGGTTCAAGCAATTCTCCTGTCTCACCATCCTAAATAGCTGGGATTACAGGTGCCCGAGGCCATAACCAGCTAATTTTGTATTTTTAGTAGAGATGGGGTTTCATGTGTTGGTCAGGCTGGTCTTGAACTGCTGACCTCAAATGATCCACCCGTTTTGTACTCCCAAAGTGCTGAAATTACAGGTGTGAGCCACCGTGCCTGGCCTAATTTTTTAATTTTTAGTAGAAATGGGGTTTTGCCATTATTGATCAGGCTGGTCTCGAACTCCTGACCTCAAGTGATCCTCTTGCCTCGGCCTCCCAAAGTGCTGGGATTACAGGCGTGAGCCACCTGTGCCTGGGCAAAAAAGAAATAAAAATAAAGAAGTAAAGGAGGTGATGGATGAGAGGGAAAAATGAAAGTACTAAGACCTCTGAAACAACAGGGGCTGGCTGTTGGAGCCTGAGCACAGTGGGCTTAGGTATGGGGCCCAAGTTTCTGATTTGATCACATAAATTAACCAAAAGCTATGAGCTAAGGACCTATGTAATTCTCCCATCTGAACTGTGATGGTTCTATGTTTGAAGCCCTCAGTGGTTCCCTACAGCAGACACCGACAGTTGCTTATCCCCCACATCATCTACCTCTTCTTCCAATACCAATTCCCGCATGGGTGATGGATGGGTCCAGGAAGGCACGGCAACTCAATCCAATGAGATGTCGGCTATGAAATTGTGGGGAGGTGCTGCACTGACACAGACACCCACAGGAAAAGCCAGCCTCTCTTCACTGGCTGGATGCTGTGTCTGACTTTGACACCCAGACCTATAGCACCACTTGGCAACCATGAGGGGCAGGAACCTGAAAGACAAGCTGAAACACCAAGAATGGGAGGACACAAAGACATACATCACCTGGGTCCTCAGTGGCCTTGCTCTGCTGCTTGGGCACCTCACTTGTTATACAGCCAACACCTGCTAGTTGAGTGGGGGTTCTCTGTGATAACGGCTGAAGACACCCTAACAGACACACTCCCTCTTTCCCTATTCCCAGGCGTCAGCCACAGTAAATGCTTTTTGGTACCTGAAATGTGCCTTTTCTGCCTCTGTATCATAGCAAATGTTGTTTCTTTCCCCTGGAATACTGTCCCCTTCCTCAACATTGAGTTGACTGACTCCTACTTGTTTTGAGGCCTTCCCTGATGCCCACCCTGGGAAAAGACTATCGGATATAAGGGATCCAGAGGTCTAAGAATGATCCTCAGGTCTACTGGGCAGAAGAGAGAAGGCAAATGGAAGCTCAAAGACTTTGGTCAGAAATGGATCTGGAGCTGAAGAGCTCAGCATTGGGGCAGCTCCTGGTTTTAGGTCTAGAGGGGGCCATGACTGGCTCAAGAGGTGTGGAGTGTGAGGCTCTGGAACAAGAAAGCCAAAAAGCTGTGAGAAGAGCCCCTGAGCAAGTCATCCAGGAGAGGAAGGCAAACCTCTGCCATGGAACAGAAGGACCTACAGAAAGTGGGCCCTCGGGGGAGAGCGGTGATGGACAAGCTGGATGGTGGGAAGGCCCAGGGTGGGGAAGGTTCCTGAGAGTCTGAGTGGCATCAGTGATCTGCAGAACACCAGCAGAAAGTCTGAACTCACATCATGAGATGCAAGCACTCCATGTTGTAGAGCTCCCAAATCCCAGTCCCTGGTTACCTGAAAACTTCACTTTGCCCAGGATGTGGTAGATGTTTCCGGAGAAGGGACTTGGCTTGATGGAGGACTGAATTGCTGGTGGAGGAAGAGGACAGGGCTGTCACCCACATGGAGGCACAGGCCAAATTCAGCGCAGCACAGCTGGGAGTGTGAGGGACTGGGAAGGGACCATACACCAGGGTCTAGGGCTCACAGGTTCTACCCCTCATACCCTATTGCTCCCCAGGGGCTCTGCCACTGTTCCCAGGAGAGAGAAAACCCTTTCACTGAAGTGGAGATCAAATTGTGTGGCCACCCACAATCCTCAAATCCTTCTGTCTACTTTTGGTTCCAAAAGGTAAGAAGAGACACAGCACATAGAATACTGAAATGGTATCAGGAGGCAGAATCAACTCTGGGGCACTCTTTTTCCAGGGTCTGGGACATTCCAGTCAAGGCTTACCTTTACACTTGGACACAAAGCGAGTCTTCTCCAAGGGACGGCCAAACCATACGCAGATCTGAACCATTAGTGGATAGACTGACCCAGCATTCAATTTACCTTCATACCTTAAAAGGTTTAAAAAATCACAAGTACAAATAGTTTGGGCTTTGAGTATTATTACATGCTACTTTGAGATAAACTACATACCACTTACCCTATAATATCACCTCCTTAGATTTTCAGTTCCTTCATGTCAAAGATCCCATGTACCTCTGAAGCCTCCCAGTCCCCATCTGAGTTTGGGGGTCGTTCCTGGTATAGTGGGGGGCTCTTGCTCAGGATGTCCCCCCCTTTCCCTTCCTTCCTTTCTTCTCTCTCTCTCTCTCTCTCTTTCTGAGGTAAGATCTCCCTCTGTCGCCCAGACTGGAGCGTAGTGGTATTATCTTGGCTCCCTACAACCTCCCCATCCTGTGTTCAAGCAATTCTCGTGCCTCAACGTCCTGAGTAGCTGGGATCACAGGCATGTGATCCCAGCTAATTTTTGTATTGTTGGTAGAGATGGGGTTTTGCCATGTTGGCCAGGCTGGTCTCAAATCCCTGGCCTCAAGTGATCGCCCGCCTCGACCTCCCAAAGTGCTGGAATAACAAGCATGAGCTGCTGCACCTGGTCTCCCTCCCATTTCTTTAAGGATTCCAACTATGCCCTGCCATCTTGTTGCAGGCAGCCTAACAGGTTGTACATACGAATGTGTACACCCATCACAGAAGGAACTGGGGATCTCTGCTCTATTTTTTTTGAGACAGGGTCTTGCTCTGTTGCTTAGGCTGGAGTGCAGCAGTGTGATCATATCTCAGTGCAGCCTTGACATCTCAGGCTCAAGTGATCCACCTCAGCTTCTTGAGTAGTTGCTACCACACATGCCACCATGCTCAATTAATTTTGATTTTTTATTAGAGATGAGGTCTCACTATGCTGCCCAGGCTAGTTTTGAACTCCTGGCCTCAAGTGATCCTCTCTCCACAGCCCCTCAAGGTGCTGGGATTATAGGCATGAGCCACTGTGTCTAGCCTGTTTTCTTTATTTTATTTTAATTAATTAATTAATTATTTTTGAGATGAGTCTCGCTCTGTTGCCCAGGCTAGAGTGCAGTGACGTGATCTTGGCTCACTGCAACCTTTGCCTCCTGGGTTCAAGCAATTGTCTGCCTCAGCCTTCTTAGTAGCTGTAATTACAGGTGCCCGAAACCAGGCTGGCTCATTTTTTTTTTTTTTTTTGCAATGGAGTCTTGCTCTGTTGCCCAGGCTGGAGTGCAGTGGTAGGGCTATTCTCCTGCCTCAGCCTCCTGAGTAGCTATCACAGGTGCATGTCATCACGCCCAGCTAATTTTTGTATTTTCAGTACATACAGAGTTTCACCCTATTGGCCAGGGTGGTCTTGAACTCCTGACCTTGTGATCTACCCACCCCAGGCTTCCAAAGTGCTGGGATTACAGGCGTGAGCCACCATACCTGGACTAATTTATTTATTTTTTTGAGACAGAGTCTAACTCTGTTGCCCAGCCTGGAGTATAGTGGCAGGATCTCGGCTCACTACAACCTCTGCCTCCCAGGTTCAAGCAATTTTCTTGCCTCAGCTTCCTGAGTAGCTGGGATTACAGGTGTGTGCCACCATGCCCAGCTAATTTTTGTATTTTTAGTAGAGACGGGGTTTCGCCATGTTGGTCAGGCTGGTCTCAAACTCCTGGCCTCAGATGATCCACCCACCTCGGCCTCCCAAAGTGCTGGGATTACAGGTGTGAGTCACCACACCCAGCTCTGTTTCCTTTATTTTAGAACAGCACTGCAATTTTGAATTTTAAATTGTTGAAAGTACCTTATTCTTTGTAATTTCTTTAAAGTAATGTGTAGGCATAATATTTTTGCAAGACTGACCTGTCTTCTCCTCATCCAAACAAGTCATTTGGAGACTGGGGGTTTCTCTGGCTTCTGTGGTATCTGAATCCTTAGGGGAATTTGCAGGGGCCAAGGCAAGACAGCAAGGTTTCTGCCCAAACTAGAAACAAGCTGTTCTACCAGAAAAGGTGGGAGTAGAGTGGATGGGAACAGAGAAGGATGTGAGAGGGAAGTGGCAGAGAATGTGTGCACAGCATAGAGCTGAGCACATCCTGGAACTAAAGCCCATTGACTCTGAGGTGGTGACCCTGACCCAAGTGGGAGGGAGTAATATATAGAGATGAGTAGGAGACTGATGACTGCCATCTTGCTAAAAACGAAATTATCTGATTCCCAGAAATGGACTTAGGAGGAAGGGCCTGAAAGAGAACTTTGGGTTCCCTCCATCTCTGATTCTCTATAAGGACTGATCTTCCTGATGAGGAAAAGGTTTTAAACTGTAGATTCACAGTCTTCTAATGAACGCCTCATACCCTAATCTCTCCTGGATTAGGCTGCCTCCAGGTGTCTGGGATCTGAGCTAGGTTTTTGTGCTTGAGTCAGTAGGGACTGGAGGACAGGGCTTCTCTAGACACCTGGTGGTGATTACAGGAGCCTCAGGACTAGAATTTCAGGCAGCAAGGGGGTCAGTGGCTGTAGCCATTGGAAAGAAGGTTCCCCCTACAATCTCCATTTGTTTATTTTTAGCTAAGATACCATTACCTTGTTCAGGCATAAGGAATGACCCACTTACTCACTGTTTAAATAGGACGTGACTCAAATCAGAGGTTCCTTCTAAGAATATGCCTGAAAGCCTTCAATTTTACATACTGACCCTCTGAGGTTTTTTTGGTTTTACAGCATTGTAGATCATTTTTTGTTAGGATAAAAAGTTGGCGGTGTAAGTGGTAGTGTGAAGGATATAGAGAGGTGCTTGGGAAAAGTGAGTAAGAATAACAAAGATAATCCAAATAAACCCGAGAGATTAATTTTGGCCAAGCTTTAACAATTGTCTTCCCCTAAACCTTCAACAGAGCAGAAACAAATTGTCCATTCTATACAGAAATAAGTGTAGCACAATAGCTAAGAGAAAAAGCTCTGGAGCCCTTCAACCTGGGTATGAAATCCAGTTCTTTCATTTACTAGCTGTAAACTGGACACGTCATTAACTCTTTGCTGCCTCTGGTACCTTATCTGTAAAATGAGAAATAAAGGAATCCACTTCACAGGTGTGGTGTAAATAAGATGACACAAACAAGGATCTCACCACAGTGCTGTGCAACAGAACTTTCTGGGGCAATAGAAATGTTCTAGATCTGCACTGTTGGACACAGTAGCTGTTAGACACAGGAAGCCATGTAGCACCTGAAACATGACTGTGTGACTGAAAGACTGAATTCTAAATTTTAATTTTTATTAATTTACATTTCATTAAATAGCCATGTGGCTAGTAGCTGCCATGTAGAGAATGGAGTCTTAGAACAATGGCTAGCACACACAGTAAATGCTCCAGTGTGTTGGTATTAGTATGATTACAGTAACTTTGCATATTATCCTCTCCTTTGTCCACTTCTCTAGAAAGGTCCACAGGCTGTGCAGCAGCCTACAGAGAACACTCCCTGGGTCATATGAGCAGACGGGAACCCTAGAGGACTGACTGATAGTATTGTCAGAAGCGACTCTCACCTGGGAGAGTTATAACTCCTTGGTTCTGTGCCAGCCACTCTGCCCTCAGTAGGTGCTGGAGGAACACAGGGCATGGCTGTGCTTGCTCCCTACAGGATGACTCCCTAAACTGAAACATCTGGGAAGGCTCCCAGTTTGGAGCCCAAGAGGTAAAGCACTGGGCTCCTGGCAAGGCCAGTAGCTGCTGGGACAGGCAGGCCGTGCCAGCTGTCATGTGTCACCCTTGCAAAGCACATCTGGTATTTTCACCTTCTCCCCCTTTTTTTCCCTGTAAATAAATAAATCATTGGGTTTACAAAGAAATCTTAGCTATTTTTCAATGATGATACTTGCCATCCAGGGTACATTAAATATCGAGATCGTAGCATCTCAGGACTTGAAAAACTATTTTCTGAGAGAATCAGCTCAATGTCTTCATTCCTTTGAAAACACACAGAAAAGACCGAGATTAATTAGGACTGTCACTCTTAACCTGAATATTTTGCTTCTTCTTCATGTCCCCGAAATACATATAAGCATTTTTTTTTCTGAACTGAAAACTAGTTCAGATGCATACTTCAGTATGCATCTCCCAAGAACAAGGACATTCTCTTACAGAACCACAGTACCATGATCACATCCAAGGAATTTACTGGCTCCCAGGAATCACCTGGGAGCTTGTTAGAAACGCAGAACCTCAGGCCTCAACCCAGACCTACTGAACTAGAAACTAATTTTTAACAAGATCTCCACTAGAGATGCATATATGCACAACAAATCTGGAGAAGCACTAACATGCACTCACTTTCAAATTTCCTCTTTTTTGGTGGGGGAGGGTCCATTAAATTTTTATTCTTTATTTTTTTGAGATGACTGTATTCCCCAGGCTGGAGCGCAGTGGCGCAATCTCGGCTCACTGCAACCTCCACTTCCTGGGTTCAAGCAATTCTCCTGCCTTGGCCTCCAGAGTAGCTGGGTCTAGAGGCACCTGCCACCATGACCAGCTAATTTTTGTATTTTTAGTAGAGACGGGGTTTCACCATGTTGGCCAGGCTGGTCTCGAACTCCTGGCCTCAGGTGATCCACCTGCCCTCAGCCTCCCAAAGTGCTGGGATTACAGGTGTGAGCCACCGAACCTGGCCTAAATTTATAATCTTTATTTTCTTTAAGCTGGAACAGCTCCTCCATCTTTTGCTTGTTTGATTCTCATGGTATTGATATTTTTGAAGAGTACATGTCAGAGCTCTTGTATCCCACACTTGAATTTGTCTGTTTCTAATCCTCGTAATTAGATTCAGGTTATGCATTTTTGGAGATTAATATCCAGGTGGTGTAGCATCCTTTCCATTGCATCACATCAAGGAGGTACAGGGTATCAGTTTGTCCCATTGTTGATCTCACTGAGTTTAATCGTTTGGTCAACATAGGTATACCAGACCTTTCCATTGTAAGGTATTTTTCCCTCTTTGTAAGGAGTCAGTAGTCTATGGAGTGATACTTTATATAGCGGAGGACGAGTGATATTTTTTTTCTTCAACAGTCTTTCACCTAATGCTTTTAGAATTCATTAATCATTCCCTAAATCAAATACTGTATTAGACTGAAGGTTACAAAATGATTATTTTCTAAGTTTTATCAAACTTTATTTACTTGGCATTCTTCTGTAAAGGGCTTTGCTATGCTGGCCCCCTCCGCTCTTGTATATCACTGTGGACACACATTTTATTCCATGTGTTACAATCCATAGTTCCAGTATTATCACTGTTCTTTCTTATCCTCAAATTGTCCCGAATTAGACTAGCAGGAACTTCTTTCTTTCTTTCTTTTTTTTTGAGATGAAGTCTTGCTCTGTGGCCTAGGCCGGAGTGCAATGGCGCAATCTCCACTCACTGCAACCTCCACCTCCCAGGTTCAAACGATTCTCCTGCCTTATCCTCCTGAGTAGCTGGGATTAGAGGCGCCCTTCACCACACCCAGCTAATTTTTATATTTTTAGTAGCGATGGGATTTCACCACTTTGGCCAGGCTGGTCTTGAACTCCTGACCTCAGGTGATCCGCCCAACTTGGCCTCCAAAAGTGCTGGGATTACAGGCGTGAGCCACTGCGCCGGGCCTGACTGACTAGCAGGAACTTCTTGAGTTCCTGTATCCTTCTGACACATCTTCACTAATCTTTGTGTACTTCCTTGGTTTACTGGCATAAAATGGACCAGGCTCACCTTGTACTTTCCTTGACCTAGGCAGGCAGTCAGCTAATTATCCATGGAGTCTTGATACCTTGTAGTGGGGACTGGTACTTAGAAACCAAGATACAAAGGTAAGGGTATTTGCTGCGACTGTGCTATTACTATTCTGGTCCCTTTCAAAGGAAAGTGCTAGGAAATATACATTTTTAAAAATAATGAATTTATATTGAATCTCCAATTCAAATCAATATTTAATCTTTGGGAGGCTGAGGTGGGTGGATCACTTGAGGCCAGGAGTTCAACACCAGCCTATTGCTACTAAAAGTAGAAAAATTAGCTGGGCATGGTGCTGTGCACCTGTAATCCGAGCTACTTGAGAGGCTGAGGCAGGAGAATCACTTGAATCTAGGAGGTGGAGGTTGCAGTTAGTTGAGGTCATGCCACTGCACTCTAGCCTGGGTTACGGAGCAAGAGTCTGTCTCAAAAATAAAATAAAGTAAAATAAGTATTTGAAGGTTTTTCTTCATCTTTATTTCATATTTATAATCTCCTCTCTTCAATCAGTGATGTTGTTTAGAACCAGGGTTCCAGCAGAGGATTATGTTCAAAAGTTACTTGAATTACTTTTTTTGTGTGGTCGTTATTACTTTGATATACAGATTCATTTTTCTTGGTTTATATTTAATTTAGTTTTTTCCCCTCCTTGATTTAATTTTTGAATAGATAAAATATTTACATAGTTCAAAAGTCAAAACTACATAAAAAGGTATATAACCTTTTATCTGAATTGAGCAAACAAAATGGCTAACCATGTGTTTTCTCTTTGTATATGGGTATACACATACAAAATCACTAATTCTCTATTTTTAGTTGTAAATTGAACCTAAGTTCATGAAGTAAAGTGATAATATGTTACCTTTTTTTTTTTTAAGAGACAAAGTCTCACTACTTCACCCAGGCTGGAGTGCAATGTTGTGATCATGGCTATCTGTAGCCCTAAACTTCTAGGCTTAGGCAATCATCCTGTCCAAGCTCCTTGAGTAGCTGAGACTACAGACATGCACCACCATGCTGGCTGATTTAAAAAAAACTGTTTTGGTAGAGACAGGGTATCACTATTTTACCCAGGCTGGTCTTTTTTTTTCTTTTTTAAGATGGGGTTTCAACATGTTGGTCAGGCTGGTCTTGAACTCCCCACCTCAGGTGATCTGCCTGCCTTGGCCTCCAAAGTGCTTCCAGGTGTGAGCCACCACGCCCGGCCCCTACCCAGGCTGGTCTTGAACTCTTTCAAGGAGTTTTGGGCTCCCCAAGTGCTGGGATTACAGGTTGAGCCACCACACCTGACCCTTCTCTACATTCTCTGTGCCATTTCTCTAACACCTTAATACAAAGATGTTCAGACAATCTTGGCTACCATCCTTCAGTGGATGAGAATGTGAATGCATCAAAACAAAATGCCTCCAAACAGTACAGGATGGGGTCTTCTTAGAGATTTTTACAGAGCATCAAAAGCACTTCAAAAACTGGCTTTTTTTTTTTTCCAATATATTTTTTCTTTTTTGAGATGGGTTCTCACTATATTGTCCAGGCTGGTCTCAAACTCCTGACTCAAGTGATCCTCCCACCTCAGTCACCCAAAGTGCTGAGATTACAGGCATGAGCCATTGTGCTCAGTCTGCTTTTTTTTTTTTTTTTTTAAGAGATGGGATTGGCCGGGCACGGTGGCTCACGCCTATAATCCCAGCACTTTGGGAGGCCGAGGCACCAGCCTGACCAACATTGAGAAACCCCGTCTCTGCTAAAAATACAAAAAAAGAGATGGGGTCTTGCTCTCTTGCTCAGGCTGTGAAGTGCAGCAACACAATCATATCTTACTGCAGCCTCTAACTATTGGCTCAAGTAATCCTCCCACCTTGGCCTCCCAAAGTGCTGGGATTTCAGATGTGAGCCATGGCACTCAGCCTGCCTTTTTTTTTTTTTTTTGAGACCAAATTTCACACTTGTTGCCCAGGCTGCAGTGTAATGGCATAATCTCGGCACACTGCAACCTCTGCCTCCTGGGTTCAAGCAATTTTCCTATCTCAGCCTCCTGAGTAGCTGGGATTATAGGCATGTGCCACCACACCTGGCTAATTTTGTATTTTTAGTAGAGTAACTGGGGCTATAGGTACATGCCACTGTACCTGGCTCAAAAACTGACTTCTATAAATGTTCAGGTTTTAGATACAGTAGAAAGACTCTGTGGGCCACTGAGTACTGTGTGAGAAAGCAACTGGTCTTGCAGAGTGAATGTATAGATTACCTGGTAACAATCCCATTTTCTGCAAGAATGAAGGCTGCAGCAGGATTGGCAGCCCTGATGAGGCTCTGCAGCTGAACAAGGAGGGGATGCCGCTGCTCCGTGGTGTGACTGGTGAATACCACGTTACTCACCAGGCCTGGGAATAAAACCAAGTATAGTTTAGCCTTCACAGTTCCGGTTAGGGATGAGGGCTCACACAAATGTGGGCCCTTGCTCCTTTCCCTAATCATGCCTTCCAGTAGTCTCCTAATGTAGACAACGCTTACACCCCAACACCAACATACACAGCTATCACTCTCTTCCCCCGTCCCGGCACTGTCACCTCTTGGAATGAACAGCTTCAAGTCTGTAGTTGCCTTACTTCCTAATCTCCTAACTTCCTCTACCTTTTCTTTTTGAGAAGGAGTCTCACTCTGGCTCTGTCGCCCAGGTTGGAGTGCAGTGGCGCAATCTTGGCTCACTGCAACCTCTGCGTCCTGTGTTCAAGCAATTCTCCTGCCTCAGCCTTCCGAATAACTGGGAGTACAGGTATGCACCACCACATCCTGCTAATTTTTGTATTTTAGAGACGGGGTTTCACCATGTTGGCCAGGCTGGTCTCGAACTCCTGACCTCAGGTGATCTGCCCAACTCGGCCTCCCAAAGTGCTCGGATTACAGGCGTAAGCCACCGTGCCTAGCCTCCTCTATCATTTTAATTCTGGTATTTGGCCGATACTTGGAGTTCTTAGTCAGAGGGCCATTCCACACTCCCTGTATTTAACATCATCAGGTATTGGTGCCACTTACCTACACCAGTTCAGAACACAGATAGTTATAAAAAACTGACCATATGTCAGGGGCTATTCATTATATTCTCAAAGAGTGCACAGCCAAGACACTGTGCACAGGGAATCATATGATTCCAAGATAAATGCTAACAGGTTTTACATGGTAACATGGTAGGAAAGGATGGCCCATGTAAGAAGAGGTTGCGGGTGGGCCATGATCACTCCCAACTTTACTTCTGTATTTTCTGAAAATACAGAAGTAAAATTCACAGGACTACAGAGAATTGGAAATCAGGAAAGCTACCACACTTCACCACCCCAAGATAATTATAATACCCCTTCCATATTCATTCCTATTTTAACACAGTTATAACCATAGCATATATACCAGTTCTGCCATAAGATCATTCATTTTACATTTTTGTTATTCAATAATTTTTACTTACTTAATATTATAGAAACTTTCAGACATATACAAAACTAGAAAAATAGTAGAATGAACTCCTGTCCCCTGGCTCCAGAACTACCAACACTCAGCTAATTGTCTTTCATCTACACTCAACCCAGCTCATGCCCAGCTCTCCCTGCTGTATGATTGTGAAGTTAATTCCAGACATCCAATTATTTCAAACAAAAATACTTTGGCATGTATTTCTATAATACAAGGACTCTAAAATATTAACAATGAATTCCTTAATATAAAAAAATCTAGTCTGTGTTCAAATTTCTCTGTCTTATAAGTGTTTTCTTATAGTTAACATTTTTAAAATCAGGAACCAAAATAACTCTACATATTACATATATTTCTTGTTTTTTTCTTTTTGGGATAGTGTATTGCTCTGTCACCCAGGCTAGAGTATAGTGGCATGAACATGGCTCACTGCACCCTTAACCTCCAGGGCTCAAGCAATCCTCCTGCCTCAGCCTCCTATGTAGATGGGACCAAAGGTGTGCACGCCACCATGCTTGGCTAATTTTTTATAGATACAGGGTCTCACTTTGTTGCCCAGGCTGGTCTCAGACTCCTGGGCTCAAGTGATCCTCATGCCTTGGTCTCCCAAAGTCCTGGGATTATGGGTGTGAGCTACCACACTCTCATTAGATTTTTAGCTACTGTAGTGGTCACTTTTATATCTTTAAAGAGTATAGTTAACCCTTTATAACTTGATTTAATAGCTTTACACTTTATCAATCTCCCATTCTGAAATATGTAGAGAGTATCTCTCCTCTGCTAATTTTTTGTAAAATATAATTTCACACACATTTTCAACACTTTATTCTATTGCATAATGGAATTCTCACAGGTGGTATTAATTCTAGACTTAAAAAGAGTCAATGCTGTGATCCAACCCTTTTACTACTAGAGTAGTTTTATAAACAATTAGTTCTTAAGTGAGTATCTCTAAATTATGGAGATTTCTGCTTTCCTAAGTGACCCTGTAATTGCAGAATCCTAAATAATGAATATTCAGTAAGGAAGACTCTATACTGATACTATGCACTCCAGCCAAGTGTTTAGTTAAAAAAAAAAATTAGCTGTATTCAGTTATCGAGGGCAAAACTCACAACATATAGAAAGTATGTTGGGTTGTTAGGCTGTTTAGGGGCTGCTGTAAAGAAACACCTGATGGCTGGGCATGGTGGCTCATGCCTGTAATCCAAGCACTTTGGAGGCCAAGGCGGGTGGATCACCTGAGGTCGGGAGTTCAAGACCAGCCTGACCAACATGGTGAAACCCCGTCTTTAAAAAAAAAAAAAGAAAGAAACACCTGAAACTGAGTAATTTATAAAGAAAAGAGGCTAAAGGTTCTGCAGGCTTTCCATAAAGCATGGTGCTGGCATCGGCTTCTGAGAAGGCCTCAGGAAGCTTAAGATCACAGTGGAAGTCCTAGGAGCCAGCACAGCACATGGTGAGGGCAGGAGCAAGAAGGGGTGAGGAAGATGCCACACTCTTTAAACAACCAGATCTCCTGTGAACTGACAGTAAGAACTCACTATCAAAAAGACAGCACCAAGCCACTCACGAGGGATCTGCCCCCATGACCCAAATACTTCCCACTAGGCCCCACCTTTAACACTGGGGATTACATTTCAACATGAGATTTGGAGGGGACAAACATCTAATCTATATCAGAAGGGTTCACAAAGAAAATAATTCCTTTCCTCTCCAGATACCTAAATTCCCTTCCCTGGAGGCAACTATAGTTATCAGATTCTTACCTCTTCTGGAAGATCTGCTGAGTATATACAAAAGTGCTGACTAATTTTTTCCACAAGTAGTGGCACATTACACTGTTCTGCACCTTCCCCCCTGCCCAACTTACTCCCTTTACTTTTTAATTTTGTTAAAGCTTACATCTTCCTTCAAACCTTTAACATCTTACCATCCTAGTCCTCCCCTCATGCCACCCTACTCTCTCCCCTTCTTTGAACTTAAAAAAAAAAAAGAAAGTTATTTTGAATAACACAGGTGGCACTTAAAACATAAGACTTATATCCTTTTTTTTTTTTTTTTTTTGAGACAGAGTCTCACTCTGTCACCCAAGCTGGAGTGCAGTGGCATGATCTTGGCTCACTGCAACCTCCGCCTCCCAGGTTCAAGCAATTCTCCTGCCTCGGCCTCCCAAGTAGCTGGGATTACAGGCGCATGCCACTGCGCCTGGCTAAGTTTTGTGTTTTTAGTAGAGATGGTTTCACCATGTTGGCCACACTAGTCTTGAATTCCTGACCTCAGGTGATCTGCCTGCCTCGGCCTCCCAAAGTGCTGGGATTATAGGCATGAGCCACTGCACCTGGCCTGGACTTACAATATTCTTATTTTTATTTTTGAGACGGAGTTTAGCTCGTGTTAATCAGGCTGGAGTGCAATGGCGTGACCTCAGCTCACTGCAACCTCAGCCTCCTTGGTTCAAGCGATTCTCCTGCCTCAGCCTCCCGAGTAGCTGGAATGAGGTACCACCATGCCTGGCTAATTTTGTATTTTTAGTAGAGAGAGGATTTCTCCATGTTGGTCAGTCTGGTCTTGAACTCACAACCTCAAGTAATCCGCCCACCTCAGCCTCCCAAAGTGCTGGTATTACAGGTGTGAGCCACTGTGCCCAGCCTTACATTGTTATCTTCTTCCTCTATGGGAAAAGCTAGCATAAGGTAAAGACTAAGTCATTTAGAGCCAGGTAAATCTGAGTTTGAATTTTGACCTCCACTGATTACTAATGGGTGACACTATACAAATTGCTCTACTTTCTTTCTGAGCACAAATATCTTCCTCTGTAAGGTGGGAACTCTAACACATCACTCTAGGTTACCAATAAAACCTAGGTTTATCATAGGGCCTACAGAGAGTAAGAATCCACCGAATACAATCTATCATCTCCACCACTATTACTGTCAGCATTGTCAGCTGAGCATCAGCCTGAGAATGGGACTTCTTGTACATCGAGGGGCCTGTCAGACAGTGGCTGTGGCATTTGGGTCTTGGCCGTATAAACCACTGGAAAACAAGCCGGGCGCGGTGGCTCATGTCTGTAATCCCAGCACTTTAGGAGGCTGAAGCAGGCAGATCACTAGGTCAGGGGTTCAAGACCAGCCTGACCAACATGATGAAACCCGGTCTCTACCTAAAAAAACAAAAATTAGCTGGGCGTGGTGGCGTGCACCTATAATCCCAGCTACTTGGGAGGCTGAGGCAGAAGAATTGCTTGAACCTGGGAGACGGAGGTTGTGGTGAGCCAAGAGTGTGCCATCGCACTCCAGCCTGGGCAACAGAGCGAGACTACTTCTCAAAACAAAACAAAACAAAACAAAAATTGAAAAACTAAGTCATACCATTTCCACCAGCCAAGGCTGCTACACTCACAGTTTAGACGAGGGGCAAGCAATAGTTTGAGGGCAGATTCCAGGACCCCTGACCCCTGCCTCTAGTCTCTTCCTTCCTCTTACCAGTAACATCTGTGAAAAAAGTCTTCCAAAATTCTCAAGACTGAATCTAACCTCACAAATTCATCTGGATGCATTCCATTCAAGACCAGGGAAAGGGCCCAAACAAAGGCTAAGCTATGTGCCGGGGGCCAAAGACTGTCAGGAGTTAGGGCTCACCTGCTAAGCACAGAAGCTGCTTCCTAAGTGCTTATGGACCATCTTCGATCTATCCATTTCTTGGTTCTGAGACATAAGACCTACTCTGCTGAGGCATCTATTAGTAAAAACCTCCCTCTTCCCTCCTCTTGGGGCTCACCAAGCCCAGTTCTCCTCTCAGAGGCAACCACTGATAACTATTGTTTGGGTATACTTCCTCAGATGGTCTATGCATGCATGCACAAATATGCAGGAATATACAGAATCATGTTTTCTTTTCTTTTTTTTCCCCCTTTTTTGAGACAGAGTCTCGCTGTAGTACCCAAGCCTGGAGTGCAGTGGCACAATCTTGGTTCACTGCAACCTCCGCTTCTGGGGCTCAAGTGATCCTCTCACCTTAGTCTCCCAAGTAGCTGGGACTACAGGCATGTGGTACCACTCTCAGCTAGTTTTCGTATTCTTTGTAGAGACAGGGTTTTGCCATGTTGCCCAGGGTGGTCCTGAACTCCTGAGCTCAAGAGATTCACCCGCCTTGGTCTCCCAAAGTGCTGTGAATACAGGCATGAGCCACTACGCCCGGCTCACTTTTCTTTGACCTAATGGTGGTAACAGCACATTACTAAACCAATTCAAATGAAGAATTCATCAGCATCTTGTTTATTCTATTTTAAAAACGTTCCTCACGTACCCTTTCTGTTAAGAAGCTTTAAGATGGAACTCCTAAACCAGCAACAGAAAAACCTCCTAACCAAGGTGACACTGGTGGTTTGCATGTGGGGCAAACAATAATTTGAAGGCAGATTCCAGGACTCCGGGCACCCTGCCTCTAGTCTGTGGTAGTATCTGTGTTCACATGGCCTTTTGGAAAGGTCACTCTGCAGTGCACCCTGGAGGCTGCAGATGAGGCAGCAAAGCCAGCCTGGAGAACTTGATGCCAGAATCCCATGCCCTGGTGCAGCCACAGAAAGTGGGGCCTCTGGAAAATGAGTAACGCAAAGCCCAAAACGTGGCACAGTGGGGAGGCAAGTAGGATCTTAGAAGGCTCAGCACATTCTGGAGATGGCAGATATGGGAGCCAGATCCTACAAAGGGCCTGCCAGATTCCCGGGGTGGAAGACAAGAACAGTCTGGTGGCTCTGGCAGTGAAGAGCCAGCAAAGGCTGAGGGAAGATCTATAAATGCCCTGGGACTCTGTTTGGTATCTTTTTGGGCAAAAGAAACAAAAGAGTCAGATTGGTATTGATTTCTGAAATCCTTACTCATGTAAAAGAAGAGATTGGTCCACATGTGGCCATATGAGTGATGGTGGTACACCAGGGTCATGAGCACAGGCCTGGCCTGCCCAAGAAAAGGCTGGGATCTGGGTCTCTGACAGACACACCTTGTACAAAGTCCTGTCTGCTGCACATGTACCATCTGGATAAACCTTGTGGGGCTGGGATTCTAGGTCAGGAACTGGGCACAGAAAAGGGGCTTTGCTTTATAGGGAAACAAGCAAGAGGATTATCCCCAGCATTCCTTAGGCCAGCTATGTAAACTGCCACCTGCCAAGAGGAAATGCCATCTGTGAGACAGGTACAGCAGTTATCTGGAGCACAGGGTGAACAGGCCACAGTGAGCAGTTCCACCTTGTTTGGGCCAGGAGCTTCTTTCTGTTCTGTATCAAGGAGTGGACACCCAGGTTTGGCCAAGTTCTCACCAGTCTGGGCTGTGAGTGAGCAGGCAACCTGGCCTATACTCGTCCCAAGAGCAGATAAGCATCCCTATTGTCTGGCTGACCATCCCAGTTTGAGGTAAAGTGTTCCAGAAGACCAGCAGAAAACAAAAGTGACTTCTTCTAGAAGTTTTTATTTTTTATTTATTTATTTTTTTAGACGGAGTTTTGCTCTTGTTACACAGACTGGAGTGCAATGTCACGATCGCAGCTCACCGCAACCTCTGCCTCCTGGGTTCAAGTGATTCTCCTGCTTCAGCCTCCTGAGTAGCCTGGACTATAGGCGTGCACCACCATGCCCAGCCAATTTTTGTATTTTTAGTAGAGACGGGGTTTCATCTTGTTGACAAGGATGGTCTTGATCTTTTGACCTTGTGATCCACCTGCCTCGGTCTCCCAAAGTGCTGGAATTATAGGCATGAGCCCCCGCACCCGGACTCTAGAGATGTTTTTTTTTTTTTTTTTTTCCTTGGGATGGAGTTTCGCTCTTGTTACCCAGGCTGGAGTGCAATGGCGCGATCTCGGCTCACCGCAACCCTCGGCTCACCGCAACCTCTGCCTCCTGGGTTCAAGCAATTCTCCTGCCTCAGCCTCCTGAGTAGCTGGGATTACAGGCACGCGCCACCATGCCCAGCTAATTTTTTGTAGTTTTAGTAGAGATGGGGTTTCACCATGTTGACCAGGATGGTCTCGATCTCTTGACCTCGTGATCCACCCGCCTCGGCCTCCCAAAGTGCTGGGATTACAGGCTTGAGCCACCGCGCCCGGCCTCCCACTTTGCTTTCAAGCCAGCATTATGAGTCTTACTTGCTGTTTAAGCAGAGATTGTTACTTAGTCCTTTCATTTCTGTAATACACATTGTCTTGGGGCTGCAACAGAGTCCTTTTTCCATTCGAAAATAATCTCTTATGAATCAGGTAGCCTGACTCTGAACAGGAGCAAAAGGGAGGCAAAATGCTCCCTCGGGACATGAAGTGTTTGTCTAATGCTGGCAGATGCCACCTCCAAGCCAGCTACCAAATCTCCAAGGAGAAAAGAAATGCTTGCCTTTTATCTCCTCCCTCCCCAGATAGCCCATGCCCATGGTAAGCCTGGTCAGGTCAATCCACAGGGGTCCCATGGGCCCAAAAGTAAGGCACCATCACTCCAAAAGCCCCTTGGAGAAGTTCCAAAAACAACATTTGTGGCCTGAAGGTGCTCTGCCCACATCTGATCACACCCCTAGCTCTACACAAGCACAGAGTTTAACACACATTGTCTTTGAACAATGAGTTGGCAGGCAGTATAAATGAAACATGCCTACCCAAGTGTCAGAAAGAATGCAGTATGTCTTGGCCTTAAAGGGCTCAGACTAAAAGGGGCTTTCCCCTTGTGAGACAAACCCAGGGCTGCCCCTCATTCAGTGACGATGAAGACAGAACACTTCCCCAAGGCTCTCTGCCAGGGAAGCCCTACCATCTGTGCTTGTCCTTCATGCAAAAAAAAAGAGGGACACTGAGGAAGAATGCCAAGGAGCTGAGATGCACTAGGGTGCCAATCATCACATGGTGGACAAGGGGCTCTGAAGGGATAAGAAGGCTCCAGCATTTACAAGAATATGGCAGGGCCTGAGGCTGGACAGGTCAGTAAGTCCTAGGCACATGTGCTGGCCAGTATTGCCCTCTAGGCAAACACTTTCTCAACTTCACCTGCTCCTAACTAAAGCTATTTTCAAAGAAGACACTGCTTCTCTGAGCCAATCTTCACTTCCAGTCTGAGCTCTGGACCCTACCCCTTCCTTCTCAGGGGTCCCCTCTAACAAGCCTAGTATCTCCTTGCAGCCCACAGCCTTTCTCATCAGCAAATAAGGAGGAGCGATCATTCAGCAATGACAAATCTTGGAAGTATTCTCCTCTAGCCATCTTCCTTTTTACAGCCCCAAGCACTCTAGATGTCTCAGGCAATGCTCTTCCCGGCTTTTCCTCTTTTGGTGTCCTGGAACCCCCACTCTCACCCCATCTCTAGCCTTCTGATCTTTTCAGCTCTTCACCTGGATAGTGGCTGACTACAGTCCATGCCATTAACTTTGACCATGACTTCCAAATATGTATCTTAGGAGGAGACAGCCCTCCTTGGTTATCTCCTGGACCTATGTTTTGTCCTGTGCTTTTTATTTCAAGGACAGGTACCACCAGCCTTCCTAATCTCCTAAGCTAGAAACCTAGGAGTCACCCTGATACCTCTTTTTCCAACGGATGCCCCTCATCTAGTATGTTACCAGATCCTATTGACCCCCAACCTCCACAAAATCTCCTTAATCTACCTGGAGTGGATACTGTGGATGGACCCAGTCAATCTCCATTTCATCCTGTTTCTGGGGTGTGGTGACTCTAAAAGCTGGACCTGAGACTACCTGGTACAGCAGCCCAACATACACATTCCTCCCTCCAGGGACTAGCCTCCTGCCCTGGGCAGCACAAGCTCAGCTGTTTCCCAAGACAACAGCTCTGGTATGTTCTGTTGTCTCTGCTCCCTGTGGACCGGCAATATGATCAGCAGGGCGAAACTGTGCTGGGGACACTGAGTTGTTTTCTTCCATCTGATTTCTGCTTGCTGGACTAGCTCCGGAAGCCCAGACCCCAGGCATGTCTCCTGATAACAATGAGCATTTCATCACCACTGCAGGGAATTCAGAATTTATTCTGGATCTCCAAGCATCACAGATAATATGATTAGAAAGTGCTGCTTCCAGGGTTCCAAGGTAGCAGGGGATTGCAAGGTTGAATTCAACCTGCAGGATGGATGAATTTTTCTCAACGTTATTAAGTAAATGTGGAAAATTCCAGTGTGCATGGGGGTGGCGACATTAAGAAAGACAGGACCTGCTGGGCCAAACTTGGCACTCTTGGGGAAGAAGTGAATCAAGATCTTGCTGATCCAGAGGCTAGGAATACCTACTCAGTCCACTAATATTAGCTGGAGTGCCAGGGTGACTTAAGCTGAGCTCAGGAGAGGTGTTACTGTGGCAATTTGTTGCCATTAGAGACAAGCTCTTGGAATAAATATGCCTATCAAATATGGTAAAAGTAAAGAGGTCAAAGGTTTTTTCTGACCAATTTTGTTTGCTTTAGATTTCAGAACCGTACGTTAAGAGCACAAAGAACAGTCTATTGACGAATTCTACGGAACTTGCAAGGCATGTAAGCTGTAAATAAAGCATATTACTTACCTTGTGAACACTGGTCAAGACATTTAGGAAAGAGAAATCTAGGGAAAAAAAGGGGAGATATTTAAAAGCCATTCATCTCAGAGTTGTCATTAATTATTTCCCATACAAACAGGAGTATCACTGACAAGCAACCGACTCACATGATGAGGCAAGTGGCCACAACACTGAGCAGTAAGGATAGCCACGGGACTTCACAGCTTTCCATCAAAGCTTCCCATGCCAGGAGCCCCACAGAAGTCCCTACATGGCCAATTCTAAGTGGAATGTTGAGGAGGGGATACTGCGGACAGGACCAGCTGTTTGGTCTATGGGAGATGGAGAAAGAGCTGGTCTTTTTTGAAAGACACATGTTTTTGAGTAAAGTGGATATTTCAAGGGAAAATAAGAATTATACTCATCCAACTCTACCAGGAGCCTTTAATACCAAAGTTGCCATGCTTCTTTTTATGTACACATTAGAATCTCAGTCCCTCTTCAATCTCATTCTTTTTTTCTTTTTTGAGACGGAGTCTTGCTCTGTTACCAGGCTGGAGTGCAGTGGTGCCATCTCAGCTCACTGCAACTTCCACCTCCTGGGTTCAAGCGATTCTTCCGCCTTAGCTGGGACCACAGGCACATGCCACCACACCCTGCTAAATTTTTTTGTATTTTTAGTAGAGAAGGGGTTTCACCGTATTGGCCAGGATGGCCTAGATCTCTTGACCTCGTGATCTGCCTGCTTCGGCCTCCCAAAGTGCTGGGATTACAGGCGTAAGCCACCACGCCCGGCCTTTAATCTCATTCTTAACTCAAATGGTGAATGAAAAGCAGGAAACTGACCAACTGGATTACAGGTGAAGCAGGAGGTGGGGTAACAAGTGTGAGTTACGAGCTGGACATGGTGGCTCATGCCTGTAATCCCAGTGCTTCGGGAGGCCGAGGTGGGGTCAGGAGTTTGAGACTGGCCTGACCAACATGGTGAAACCCTGTCTCTACTAAAAATACAAAAATTAGGCAGGCATGGTGGCGTGCGCCTATAATCTCAGCTACTCGGGAGGCTGAGGCAGGAGAATTGCTTGAACCCAGGAGGAGGAGGTTGCAGTGAGCCAACATCATGCCACTGCACTCCAGCCTGGGTGACAGAGCCAGAGTGAGACTCTGTCTCAAAACAGAAACAAAGTGTGAGTTACTTAACAACTGTAACATTGCAGTAGGCTCCAGAGAAAAACTCGTATTCTTACAGGGCTTCAGAACTCCTAAAACATCATAAAGCCTGCCTGAGGGAAGAAAGCTAACACTAATGGGAAGAGCTGCCTTTTATGGAGTTCCTTCTGTGGGTAAGGCACTGTGCAAGCAGCTCACAAACATGATCTTTCTCTGTTGTCCTGTACACTCTGTGCCTCAGGTGTGTAACAGATGAAAGGCATGAGTTGGCTAAGCACACTAAGCTTGCTCAATGTCTCGCAGACAGCAGGGCTAAGGCAGGGACCCAAGTCTGTTTGGCACCACAGAGGTCCTGTGTTTTCTTCCCTGGCAATTGGGATGCTGGCTGCAACCACTCTTCTAAATGACTGCTAGTCTAGCTGGCAGGTATTAATGATATTCACAACACCGGGGGAATTTCTCTCCTGGAATTTCCTTGGTGGTAGCAAATATTTGTCCTTTTATTTTACTTTTGACAACAGCCAGTCATATACCATTTGAAACCAAATTTAATGGATGAGCAAGCTGGGTGAATACCAGGTTGGACTGTGGATCCCGTTCTCTTACCTGACTCCCTTGTAATTTTGAAAGAATTCCAAGGAGGAAACCCCATGCGCTATGAGCAAGGTCAAAGGGACTGGAACAAGGGAAGATACATCCACACCAGAGTCTCCCAAGAACAGAACTCACTGACTTCACTGTGCTCACAGTCCAGAGAAGGCCTGTCGCACAATAAGTATTCTTTTATTTACTTATTTAATTTTTAAAGTTTTACTTAAAAAAAATGTAAACAATGGAGCAACTGTTCAGTTGGTGAAGCAAGTCAGCTCTTTTTTTTGAGACAAGGTCTCACTTTGTTGCCCAAGTTGGAGTGCACTGGCGTGAACACAGCTCACTGCAACCTCAACCTGCCAGGCTCAAGCAATTCTCCAGCCTCAGACTCCCAGGTAGCTGGGACTACAGGTGCTCACTACCACACCTTGTTAATTAATTAATTAATTTTTTTTTTTGCAGAGATGGGGTCTTGCTATGTTTCCCAGGCTGGTCGCAAGCATCCTCCAACCTTCCATCTTCCAAGTGTGCTGGGATTATAGGCATAAGCCACTGTGCCCTAATTTTGTATTTCTAGTAGAGATGGGGTTTCTCCATGTTGGTCAGGCTGGGCTTGAACTCCCGACCTGAAGTGATCCACCCGCGTTAGCCTCCCAAAGTGCTGGGATTACAGGCGTGAGCCACCATGCCCAGCGGGAGCTCCCATTTATTTAACAGAGATTTTGTAAGTCCTTATTATATACTAACTGTTAAACAGAAATAGTTCTCCCTCACAAAAGCCAAGTTTGTATTCCATAATTTCTCTCTCTTTTTTGGCTTCAAGTCCAAAACTGAGGACCTAGCACTAATAAAAGAACAGCATTGACTACACACAAGGTGACTAACGCATTCCAAAAGATGTGTCTCCTTCTGGTGAGTGGAAAAAAATTGCTTTCAGTACATTTACACACCACATCCTGTATCTACCTGTGCTCCATGTAGCAGCTCATGGGGTCCACACATGCTGTGATGGCACCAATGGTGAAGGAGGCCTTGACATTTGAGTCTGGGTGGGTCTGCAGGGCCTGGACAACATCAATAACATCTGTGTAGCTGGGAAAGGTAAAAAGGGAATGATTAGTTTACTGACTGGCATTGCAAAGTGGAGGAAGAGGGGAATGCTGAGTGGCTGACTGAAAAAGGATGGAAAGAAAACCAAAAGAAGAGCCTGCAATCCGGTCCCTTGGTGTCACTCCACTTCATGACACGCAGCCCCTGGAATCTACAGTGTTTCTACATTCCCAAGTTCCATTAGTCCTCCTAACTGTGCAAGAGTGAGTGGAAGAACCACCCTGCTCTAGTGGCAAAAGGAAACCTGCAGGTGACCCTGGAGCTCTGAGGGTGGGACCTATTGTCCTAAGGCCTGTTTTCTAATCAAGTTAGGAGCTCCTGCCACTTGCCTATTTTCTTTAGTAGCTCCTTTCTTTCTTCCCACTTCTCAGAACACAGGCAAGAGAGAAAGGGGGATTGCATCCAGGCCCACCCAGGTCAGCAGACCCATCCACATCAAATACAGCTCACGTTGGTACTTCCTGCCTGGAACTCTTTCCAAACTCCAAACTCCTTGTCCTTTTCAGCAGATAGACTCTACTCTTTCAGATGCTAAGCTCAAAGATTTTTTTTTGGTCTCCTTTTACTCCATTTTTTTCTGTCTTCAAAATATAACGAGAAGAGATCACTGCTTACACCCCCGTGCTCCCACTGGATCCAAACTGTTATCATCTCTTGCTTAGATTACCCCAACAACCTCCCAGCTGTCACTGCTTCTGTCCCTGCCTCTCTCTGATCTGTTTTCAACACAGATGCCAGAGGGATATGCTAAACCCAGAGTCAGATCAAGTCATTCCTCTGCTCAAAACCCTCTGGCTGCTTCCATCTCATTCTGTGAAAGCCAAAGCCCTGACAATGGCCCGGGTAGCCCTCTATGACCTGACCCCCTGCGGAGTAGCGAAGAATTTTATCTACCATCATTTCCCTTGTCCTAATCCAGCCACTTTGGCCTCCTGGCTCTTTTCTGAACATGCCAGGCATACTTCTACCTCTGCATTCTTTGTCTCCCTGGAATGTTCTTTTCCTCAGGTATCTGCATGGGTTGTTCTCTCTCCCTTCAGGTCTCTGCTCAGGTGGCATCTTATGGGGTGCATTC
Organism: Cebus imitator; assembly: GCF_001604975.1. Lineage (NCBI taxonomy): Eukaryota > Metazoa > Chordata > Mammalia > Primates > Cebidae > Cebus > Cebus imitator. The sequence continues at coordinate 1,238,508 of NW_016107643.1, forward strand.
TCTGACTTCATACACCCTGTGTGATCCAGCAACCCTCCCTTCATGGCATTCCCTGCCTCCTCCTCCAAGTTTCTTCAAAGCACCAATCAGCAGCTACTTATACCCTATTTTCTCATTTATTTGTTTACTCTCTCCATAATAAGAATGTCAGGTAGTTGTTGAGTGCTGTAATCTCTGCTGCCTAAAGCAGGGTAGGTAAATGAACTGGATGTTCAACGCTGAGCAGGCCTCTGGCCACTCCAACAGGGCACCTAGTCTCTTCACCTTGTAGAGGAGAACTCTTTCCTGATTGATCCAGCCTATTACCAAAAGGTTTGTTTCTATGGAACTAAGTCAAACCTAACGGGAAGCCCTTCTGATCACATGGGCCTGGTTTAGCCTGAGCCCTCTGGAAGCCAGTGTTGGAGGTGGTGTGGACAAGTACAGCCTGCTTGAGTTGTTCTTGAGTTCCTATGAACAACTTATCTGTAAAAAGGCCCTTGGCTTTATCCCAGACTACAGTATTCCACCCCATCCAAGGTTCTCCTGAGTCATGATCAGCCAGCAGTGTTTCAGTAAGGAATGGGGTGTACTAGGTCTTAGAATTCCTCCAGGGGGCCTGGCAGCCCTCTGCTCACAGCCTTCTCTTCTGTGGGGCTTCTCCCCTGCCTGGGCATGTGTGTATGACCATGTGGGGCTCTTTCCACTGAGTGCCTGGCTGGGCCTGGATGCCAGGAGAGTCCTACCCACAACATGCACTGCCAGGCCCATATAGAAGCATGCCTGGTAAGCAGGGCTGGCGTGTGTGTGCTGCCCCACATCCCTCTGTGGTGGTGTTTAATGGAGTTAATGGATTTAATTCTTATGGTTAATGTGAAACATGTGCTCACTCAGATTGTAGACTTAAATTGCAAACATAAAATAGCCTACAGGAGACTGAAGTGTAAAGCAGTAGAGACTCATTTATTTTTTTTCTTTTTTCTTTTTTTTCTTATGTCAGGTACACAAGGAAGAGACTCATTTCTTAGGGTAGCAAAGGATGACTGAAAAAGATTTACAAGCCATGCTTGAGGAATCATTTTAATATAACAGGATTTCCCTTAGAGAGGGTAGCTGGGGAATTCCTAGGTTTTCAAAGCATTTCATTTCATCAAGGAAATGGGGCCTAGGCAGCTGGGAACTGCCTCAAGAGAGGAGGCCCTGGGCTATTCACTCTATCCATTAAGGGAATCCTTGCTAGAACCTCCCACCCTCCCCAGCCCCATAATCATCCTGGGTGATGCCTCCACACAGAAAGAGCAGCTCTCACCCAGAAGGAAGCACCATGCTCAAGTTACTAGAGCCTTTTTTTTTTTTTTT
>NW_016107643.1:1240652-1266809 GCF_001604975.1 Cebus imitator
TATTCAAGTCTCCTTTGGGCTCAGTTTTATGTTTTCAATTTAAGCCTACAATCTGAGTGGGCACAAATTTTTACATTAATTTCAATTTTTGTTGTGAGAGATATTTTATTTTTAATGTAGATAATTTTAAAGAATGATTTTATAACATTCCAGAGTATAAATATAGCCTCTCAAATTTCCTAAAATTAATTTTTAAAAATTCAGAGTTTCCCAGTTTTACTTATATTTATTTGTGTGCCTGTGTGTATTAAATTTTATACAATTTTACCACCTGTGTAGGTTTTTTTTTTTTGAGAGGGAGTTTCGCTCTTGTTGCCCAGGCTGGAGTGCAATGGGCACAATCTCAACTCACAGAACCCTCCGCCTACTGGGTTCAAGCGATTCTCCTGCCTCAGCCTCCCAAGTAGCTGGGATTATATAGCATGTGCCATCATGCCCAGCTAATCTCGTATTTTAAGTAGAGATGGAATTTCTCCATGTTGGTCAGGCTGGTCTTGAACTCCTGATCTCAAGTGATTCACCTGCCACGATCTGCCAAAGCGCTAGGATTACAGGCGTGAACCACCGTGCCCAGCCACGTTCTTATATCCATCACCATGGTCAAGATACTAAACAGTTCCAACATACAAGGATCCCTTGTATTACCTTTTCATAAACACACCCACCTCCCTTCTGCCCTCCACTCCCATTCTGACCCCGTCAATCACTAATCTGTCCTCCGTTTCTAAAACTTTGTTATTTTAAAATACATAAATTCAATTTTTAAAACAACAATTAACAGTTCCACTTGGTATCAAAGTTCAATTCTACTGCTCCACTGCTGCACTAAATTGAATGGCATCAGGCCACTCTAGGGGCTTAAGAAATATCTGTCCTATATTACAAGTTTCCCCAAAGAATGCTATAAATGAAAATAAAGCTGGGCTGGGCATGTTGCTTACGTCCGTAATCACAGCACTTTGGGAGGCTGAGGTGGGAAGACTGCTTGTGCTCAGGAGTTCAAGACCAGCCTGGGCAACATAGGGAGACCCCCAACTCTAAAAACAAAGGCCAAGAATCGGGTGCAGTGGCTCATGCCTGTAATCCCAGTACTTTGGAAGGCAGAGGAGGGCAGATCACTTGAGGTCAGGAGTTTGAGACCAGCCTGATCAACATGGAGAAATTCCGTCTCTACTAAAAATACAGAATTAGCTGGGCATGGTGGTGCATGTCTGTAATCCCAGCTATTTGAGAGGTGGAGGTTGCAGTGAGCTGAGATCATGCCACTCTACTTCAGCCTGGAGGACAGAGCAAGACTCAGTTTCCAAAAAGAAAAAAAAGCCAGGAGCAGTGGCTCACAGCTGTAATCCCAGCACTTTGAAAGGCTGAGGCAGGCGAATCATCTGAGGTCAGGAGTTTGAGACCAGCCTGGGCAACATAGTAAAATCCAATCTTTACTAAAAAATACAAAAATTAGCTGGGTGTGGTGGCATGCATCTGTAATCCCAGCTACTTGGGAGACGGAGGTGGGAGTATCGCTTGAACTCGGGAGGTGGAGGCTGCAGTGAGCTGATATCATACCATTGTACTCCACCCTGAGCAACAGAGCAAGACTCTGTTTCTTTTTTTTTTTTTTTTTTTTGAGACGGAGTCTCACTGTCACCCAGGCTGGAGTGCAATGGCGCAATCTCGGCTTCCGGCAACCTCCACTTCCCAGGTTCAAGCCATTTTCTTGCCTCTGCCTCCTGAGTAGCTGGGATTACAGGTGCATGCCACCACGCCCAGCTAATTTTTGTATTTTTAGTAGAGACGGGGTTTCAACATCTTGGCCAGACTGGTCTCAAACTCCTGACCTCATGATCCACCCGCCTCAGCCTCCCAAAGTGCTGGGATTACAGGCGTGAACCACCGCGCCAGGCCGACTCTGTTTCAAAAAGAAAGAAAATAATGCCATATTCAAGGAACACAATTCTCAATATGAGAAGCCTCTGGGATCTCCCACCACCAACAGCCTAAATAATGGGCATGAAGGCCCAGCACCAAGCGATGGACATGCTATGAAGGAGGCTGCTATATGGGCCCAGCCGGTAAGAACAGTGTCTTAGTGAAGATCCACAACATTTAGCTGCTATTCTGACTGACGTCCTCCAGTTAATGGACTAGAGGTCCCCATATCCTGGGTCTGTGATGGAGCAAAGGCTGGGTGTGCAGTAAAAGAGTGGGCTGGTCACACAATGTCACTGTAGTCCAGAAGCAGCCAGGAAAGCTGACACTTCTGCAGACTTCTAAAGTCAAGACAAGAAGTCAGTGATGCTCTCCAAAGTGTTGGGAGTTGGAAATGACTTCAGCTGCACATTGTCAAGCTGCCGAATTAATCTCCAGGTCCACAGCCTCAGTGACAATCAACTGGTGGGGGCAGGAGGTGAACAAGGAGGTCAACCCATTCCTTTGACTAGTAGAAGCAATAGAAAACCAGAAGAAAACAAGTGGTTTCAAGCCCAGACTCTTCCTCTGGTTTCTAGGACCTCAGCCCACAAGCAGGACAGAGGGCTGATAGAAGGGAAGCTGGAGGCAAGGTATGAGAACAAGACTCAAAGTGGAAATCTGGCCTGCTGGGGTGCACCACCCTCCCAGCCTCCTTCCTCAGTACCACCCTCCCAGCTTTCCTCCAATTCCCATCACCACAGCCAGGACACCAAATGGGGCTTTGGATTGGGACCCATTCTTTACTGGAAACAATTAGCCAACTGCAAACACTAACATAGCACAAAAGCACTTTGTAAGAACTGCCAAAAGCTTCTTTATTACCACCAAACTTAACGACACTAGTGAAAAGCACAGCTCCCGTTTTCCTGACTGCACATTCCCCTCTGGGTCTGGGGTGGTGACGGGTCTGTGAGGGGCTCCTCCATGAAAGGCCTTAGAACAAATCAAGAGAACCTCCTTTCAGCCAGGGTCCCCTGGAACAGTGGTACAAGCTCTGTCAAACCTGCCCTCTGATGTTGCACACATGCTTACAGAGACTTCATGAGCTAGTCAGCTTATAATCACAGTTCTGCACATAGCCCAGAAAAGGGAGCTTCTTAACCAATGTGAATATTCAGACTCCTCACTGAGGGTCCCAGGAAACTCTCCTAGGCTAGCCATCCAGAGCGTGCTGAGGCTGGAGACTGCAGAGTATGAGGGTCATCTCTGCAATTCCACAAGAGGGAGGACTGAAACAGATTAAGCTCCCTTATTTAGATGATGAAGGAAGAGGCTTAGGGACCACTACTGTTGCAAGAATTACCAATAAATCTTACCAGCTTCCCTAATTCCCCACCTTGTCAGGGTATGATAATATTAAAGCCAAAATGAAAACTTGTGTGGAAGCTATACTAGCCTATAGGCCATAGGATGGTAACAGGGTCACTGCTTGCTTAAGACTTCTCTGTAGCACAGACACTGCTCATGCAAGTGTAGAGTCTATTCTGTGCTCCAGGTTTGCTACACATGAAATAAGAGTAATGGCAAGGTCATCACCCTGATTTGACTATTCCCAGGAGACTTCCAATGCTCACCCTTGTAACACCACCAGCAGTCTGGTCTTCTTGCGGGTGTAGGCTGACTGGCGGGCAGAGCGGTTCTGCCGGGCCTCCAGGGCACTGGAAAGGTATCTCTGGAAGTGTGCAGCATGAAAACATTCGGAGCTGTCCATGATTTGGCGGTACACCATCCATCTGGAAAGGGAAAATGTAACCTCAGCATGGGGGCCACCTGATGGCCTGGCACCACAGGTTCAGCCATGGATTCAAATGTGAACATGACTCCTAAAGCCGTTCTGCCCAGTGAATCCATTCAGGTGAAAACCATCCTGGTCTCACAGAAAAAAGGCAGAGGACATTGAATGTGTTGGAAGCCCAGTATCCTGAAACCACTGTCATTGGGACTTTTGATAGGAAACCCCTTGCCATAAGGAAAACGGTCAGGTAAGCACTTGACCAACAGACTTCAGAGGTAAGAAAGACTCCTGACCAGGCAGTCACTTCTACCCATTTCTTTTTTTTTTTTTGAGACGGAGTTTCGCTCTTGTTACCCAGGCTGGAGTGCAATGGCGCAATCTCAGTTCACCGCAACCTCCGCCTCCTGGGTTCAGGCAATTCTCCTGCCCCAGCCTCCTGAGTCGCTGGGATTACAGGCACGCGCCACCATGCCCAGCTAATTTTTTGTATTTTTAGTAGAGACGGGGTTTCACCATGTTGACCAGGATGGTCTCGATCTCTTGACCTCGTGATCCACCCGCCTCGGCCTCCCACAGTGCTGGGATTACAGGCTTGAGCCACCGCGCCCGGCCTACTTCTACCCATTTCTTATGCTTAGCAAGAGACTAACTGAAGCCATGCAAAAGATGGCTTCAGTTAGTCTCTTGTTAAGCATAAGAAATGGGTAGAATGTTTATAGAACAAAAGCACTAGACATGGGGAACCTGTTTGACATACAGTACTTAATAAATAAGGTCCAGTATTTCCTGAGTATCCCTCTGAAATATGCCTCCCTATTCCCCACAATATCCCATCCTAAACTGCCGACTCTCTATGCAATTTTGGGCTTCTAAATTTCTTTACGGCCTCCTGCAGGATGCCTTACTTTGGGGAAGACGGACTAGATATTAAATGCCTGGTTCAATCAGCAAGGGTTGTTTAGTAATCTGACAGCCAGGTGGAAGTGAAGGATGAAGGATTTTCCTAATTTCACCTGGGCCAACCTGCCCCAGCTGCATCTGAACTCATGCAGTCTCCTTGTGCTCATGGAAGGATCATGACATCCCTCAGCTCCCAAGTTTTTATAACCATCATGGCCCTGAACTTCCCTGCTGACCAGGTGCACTCCGAGGCCTCTGCACTTGCTCGACCTGCTGCTACAATGCGCTCCCCCAGATATCCACATGGTTTATTCCTTAAAGTCTTTGCTCAAATATCACCTTTTTAGTGAAGTTTTTCCTGACCACCCAATTTAAAATTGGAATCTAAGCTGGGCACACAGTAGCTTGTGCCTATAATCCCAGCAACTTTGTAGGCTGAGGTGGGAGGATCACTTGAGTTCAGGAGTTTGAGACCAGCCTGGAAAACATAGCAAAACCCCATCTCTAAAAAATTTTTCAAAAATTAGTTGGATGTGGCTAGGCACAGTGGCTCACGACTGTAATCCCAGCACTTTGGGAGGCCAAGGCGGGCAGATCACTTGAGGTCATGAGTTCGAGACAAGCTTGGCCAATATGGTGAAACCCTGTCTCTACTAAAAATTTAAAAATTAGCTGGGTGTGGTGGTGCGCGCCTGTATTCCCAGCTAGTCGGGAGGCTGAGGCAGGAGAATCGCTTGAACCCTGGAGGCAGAGGTTGCAGTGAGCCAAGATTGTGCCATTGCACTCCAGCCTGGGCATCACAGCAAGACTCCATCTCAAAAAAAAAAACAATTAGTTGGGTGTGATGGTGCATACCTGTAGTTCTACCTACTTGGGAGGGTGAGGTGAGAGGATAATATGAACCCAGGAGTTTGAGGCTACAGCGAACTATGATCATGCCACTGTACCTGACTTTGGGTGACAGAGAGAGACCCTGCCTCTAAAAACAAAACAAAAAACTGGAACCCCACCCCCAGCCCTGCACTTCCTATAACCTTCCCTGCTTTCTTTTTTTTTTTTTAAGACAGAGTCTCATTCTGTAGCCCAGGCTGGAGTGCAGTGGCATGATCTCAGCTCACTGCAACCTCCGCCTCCCAGGTCCTGGTTCAAGAAATTCTTCCGCCTCAGCCTCCTGAGTAGCTGGGATTACAGCCCCGTGCCACCATGCCTAGCTAATTTTTAAAATATTTTTAGCAGAGATGGGGTTTCATCACATTAGCCAGGCTGGTCTTGAACTCCTGACCTCGAGTGATCTGCCTGCCTCGGCCTCCCAAAGTGCTGGGATTACAGGCATCAGCCACTGTGCCTGGCCCCCTGCTTTATTTTCTGTTTTTTTGTTTTGTTTTTTAATCAGGGTCTCACTCTGCTACCCAGGCTGGGATGCAGTAGCACAATCTCAGCTCACTGCAGCCTCGCCCTCCTGGGCTCAAGTAATCCTCCCACCTCAGCCTCCCAGGTAGGTGGGACTACAGGTGTGTGCCACCATGCTCAGCTAATTTTTATATTTTTGTAGGTTTTGCCATTTTGCCAAGGCTGGTCTCAAATTCCTGGGCTCAAGCAATCCACCCGTTTTGGCCTCCCAAAGTGCTGGGATTACAGGTGTGAGTCACTGCACCTGGCCCCTTCACTGCTTTATTTTCTCCACAGAACTTTTTACTAGTTAATATATTTTTCCTTATCTGTTTGTCTTCCCAAACTAGAATGTAAGCTCCATAACAGCAGAGATTTTTGTGTCTGTTTGTTCATCGATGTATTCCCTCACAGTCAGAACAATGCCTGGTATACAGGAAGTGCTCAGTATAGCGTGTTAAATGAATGGATGACTACCGTGCTGATACCAGTCACACCAAGACCAGTACATGTCTAAGGTTTCCCAGTGCCTAGACAGGCCCAAGTTAGAATCTCTTTCCCCAAAGCAAAGGCAGCAGCTATACTAACCTGCCATATTCCTTATGCAGAGTGACCAGAAAAGCACAGAGCTCGATAGCGTGACAGCCTGGGAGGCCGGTTACAATGGTGATAATTACCTACATGAAGAAAAAGTCATGTGTTTGCAATTCAACTGCATCGCGTTTTGTAAGAAGAGATTAAGAGAACTGACTTTTGGTGGTAAGCATTGTGGGTCTGAACCTCAGCATGACCACTAACTCTGTGACCTTAGGCCAATGACAGACCTACCTTGTAAGGTAGATGTGAGGATTAACTGACTTAACGTAAGCAAAGTGTTTAGAACAGTGCTTGGCACATAGCAAATACCATATAAAATGTAATGTTACTAGTCTAATTTTTACTAGAGTAGTATACTAATTAGAGCAGATTGTGAATAGATCAGTTAAAATACAGTGCATTAAAGGATCTACCTGCTTGAGACCACAGATCTCTTCTGTAAAGCAGACATTCAGGAATATTATGACTTTTTTCCAGTAGTAACACTTCTTAGGAAAACACTGGGTAGAAAGGAGGTCTGGGACAAAAATGCCCAGGCTACACTGGTGTGGTAAACTAGGGCAGAGGACAGGAGAGTGGTGCTGGGATGCTTCTGCCTGGTTGCCTGTGCCACCGAAGCCACATGTCCAGGGCTAACCAGGGCTAAGGCCTTTTTTTTTTTTTTTTTTTTTTTGAGATGGAGTCACTCTGTCGCCCAGGCTGGAGTACCATGGCACTATCTTGGCTCACTGCAAACTTTGCCTCTTGGGTTCAAGTGATTCTCCTGTCTTAGCCTCCCAAGTAGATGGGACTACAGGCACCTGCCACCATGCCTGGCCAATTTTTGTATTTTTAGTAGAGAAGGGGTTTCACCTTACTGGTCAGGCTGGTCTCAAACTCCTGACCTCAGGTGATCCACCCGCCTTGGCCTCCCAAAGTGCTGGAACAAGTAGGTATTTTCAGACGCTTTATACTCTCACCTAAGGGAAAAAATGATGCTTCTGATTGCTTGGTTCTTCTATTTCCTTTTGCAGCCAAGTATCTTCTAGACTTGCATGGAAATAAATGCCCTCTTTGAGTCTATGAAGACTTATGGTTCTGGGCTGGGCATGGTGGCTCATGTCTGTAAACCCAGCACTTTGGGAGGCCGAGGCAGGCAGATCACTTGAAGTTAGGAGTTCAAGACCAGCCTGGCCAACATAGTGAAATCCCGTTTCTACTAAAAATACAAAAATTAGCTGGGCATGACGACGTGTGCCTGAAGTCCCGCTATTCGGAGGGCTGAGGCAGGAGAATTGCTTGAACCTGGGAGGTGGAGGTTGCAGTGAGTTGATATGGTGCCACTGTACTCCAGCCTGGTGACAAAGTGAGGTTCCATCTCAAAAAGAAAGCCAGGCACATTGGCTCACACCTGTAATCCCAACACTCTGGAAGGTGAGGCGGGAGGATCACCTGAGGTCCAGAGTTCGAGACCATCTTGGCCAATATAATGAAACCCCATTTCTATTAAAATAAAAAAAATTAGCTGGGTGCAGTGGTGGGCACTTGTAATTCCAGCTACTTGGGAGGCTGAGACAGGAGAACTGCCTCAGCTGAGATTGCACCACTGCACTCCAGCCTGGGTGACAGAGCAAGATACTATCTCGAAAAAAAACCAAAAAACAAAAACCAGACTTATGGTTCTGAAGGAATGTTAGGAGGGGGTCAAGAGGAGGGAAGCATGAGGCCGAAGCAGATTAAAATCCACTCTGGCGGCCAGACCCAGTGGTTCACACCTGTAATCCCAGCACTTTGGAGGGCCAGGGCAGGTGGATCACCTGAGGTCAGGAGTTTGAGACTAGCCTGGCCAACATGGTGAAATGCTGTCTCTACTAAAAATACAAAAATTAGTAGGGGGTGGTGGTGCATGCCTGTAATCCCAGCTATTCTGGAGGCTGAGATAGGAGAATCACTTGAACACAGGAGGCAGAAGGTGCACTGAACAGAGATTGCACCATTGCACTCCAGCCTGGGCAACAGAGCTAGACTGTCTCAAAAACAAAAAACAAAAAACAAAAAACAAAAACAACAAAAACAAAAACCCACTCTGGGAAAGATAGTGTTTACAAAGTATAATCTTACCCTGGTGACTCCAGCAAGGCCTGAATAACATGGGTGCCCTTCCTCATATTAAGCACAATGTGTCAACAACTGCCAGACAAGTACGAGAGCACTGAGTAGGAGTTTAAACCGATCGAGAGGCCAGGAAAGGGCATGCAAGATTCCAGGGTTTTATGACTTTCATGAGGCTTGGCCAGGGTTAACGCAGACACCTGGCACAGTCATTGTATACAGCAGGTTGTATGTGTATCATTACATTTCAGGATCCAAGGAAGTGGAGAGTCCTGTAACAGGGACTCCATCCGAGATCCTTTTGTTAACTGACACAAAAGATCCAGGGGTAGGTTCTCAAGATTATCTTTCTGTGAATTCCCAGCATATTTGGTGAGCTCCTCTACCTTGTCATTTTCTACTATGTTAGTAGGGTTGATTTCAGCTTGCTGTAGCAGGACAGGAAGATGGGTCCGGATCACGGGCTCCTGGCTAACGCTGCTGATGGCGAAATGCTGGAGAAACCTAAAAACACAAAGACAAGGCTATTATGTTACCATCCTAGCCTCTCCTGAATGTGCCTACTCATGTGAAAAAGTTTCTACTTGATTGCTAAAAATAAACCTTGGAGAGATTCTCTCTAGAGAATAAACTTGTATATAGTGTGTTATGGTGACATTTTACAGTGATCTCTAAGAAACTACAAGAAAAAGGAGCTTAAAAGGACCAACGTTGGGGTTTCTGACATTTCAAAAGCCACAATATTAAACATCTATAAACAGAAGCAGAGCTTACCAGTCCAGCTCTGGGAGTTTGGCTGAAAGTAACTTTAGGGAACTCCGTTTATCCCCAACAGGCTGGCTCAGGGCACTGACAAGCTTCTGTGCACTGGAGTGCCTGGAATAACAAAAGCTCACAGATTAGAAGTCCATCTTCCAACTGGTTTTGATGCTTTCAAGCCAGAGTCCAGGGACAAAGTCAACTCTTCCAAAACACTCATCTCAGACTTAAACAAAATGAGGTGTTAGTGCATGATGATGAGTATGTCCACATAGAAAGGGTGACCTGAAATCCTTTGATAATGCTATGAGTTTCTGATTCTTTGTGGTTTCACCTCTCTTCTTGCTTTTTCTTTTGGAGGTGAAGTCTCGCTCTGTCACCCAGCCTGGAGTGCAGTGGCACAATATTGGCTCACTGCAACCTCTGCCTCCCACGTTCAAAAGATTCTTTAGCCTCAGCCTCTCGAGTAGCTGGGATTACAGGTGCAGACCACCATGCCTGGCTAGTTTTTGTATTTTTAGAAAAGATGAGGTTTCCACTTTGTTGGCCAGGCTGGTCTTGAACTCCTGACCTCAGGTGATCTGCCTGCCTTGACCTCCCTAAGTGCTGGGATTACAGGTGTGAGCCACTGTACCCAACTTTTTTTTTTTTTTTTTTTTTTTAAAGAAGTCCAAACACATTTACTTGCTGTATTTAAGATGAATTATCCATCTATAATGAGCAGTCATAAAGATGGTCTTCTTCAGGGCAACATGGTCACAGGACTGGGGCAATCCCGGGGACTGAGAGGAAGCATGAGGATGGGAGGTGGGGCTACCTCTTGCTATTTCACATTAGAGAGAAACTGTAACACAGTCCATGGGCCTGCAATCCTCCCCTTTCATCATCTGGCATATGCAGTTGTCCACTTTATTCCATAAGTCCTCCTTGTCCTGCAAATGATGTTCTGCAGCTTCTATATTCAGTGGATCATCAAAATTCAAAAAATCAGTAAACAAAGAGTTTAAACCCCAAATGACATCCTTTAATGTTCTCGTGGAAGCCCAGCCAGTTCTGTCAATTGAATGTTCTCTCAGTAAACTCAGGCATATTTCCCGTCTCTGTGATGTTGGGGTGCCAGATCTTGGTCAGGCATTTCACTTTGGGAGGCACCATGTTGTCAGGAACTTCAGTTTCAAACTGAAATTTTCCACCCTGGTAGTAACCCACATCTGCGTTACTGTTAGTTGAAAACAGTGAAGCTTGTTTGGATCAGGAAAATGCATGTTACATGTTCAAGGAAATTAGCTTCAAGTTCTGCAACCTCTGAAGTCCCAATTTGTCGAGATGTTGAAGTGGGAGTATCACCTAAGCCTGGGAGGTGGAGACTGCAGTGAGCTGGGACCACATCACTGCACTCTACCCTGGGTAACAGAGTAAGACCCTGGGTTCCCTGAGACAGGTGAGGTGGGCCCGGCACCCAACACCATGCCTGGCCTGGGCGGCGGCTTACAAGATGCAGCCCCTTACAGCCACACTGGCTCCCAGCAGCAGGGACCTATTTTTTTGAGAAAGGGTCTTGATCCATCACTCAGGCTGAAGTGCAATGGCATGGTCACGGCTTGCTGCAACCTTGAACTCCTGGGCTCAAGCAACCCTTCCAACTCCTGAGTGGCTAAGACTACAGGCATGTGCCACCATACCCAGCTAATTTTTTATGTTTTGCAGGGATGGTGTCTCACTGTATTGTCCAGGCAGTCTGGTCTTGAACTCCTATGCTCAAGCCATCCTCCTGCCTCAGCCTCCCACAGTGTTGGGATTACAAGCATGAGGCAATCCATGTGGCCCTCTCTTGCTTTCTATTCCCCCAAGGGCACTGGCTACCTGCAACTTCGCAGCACTGAAATGTCTGCATTGACCCTTTCGGAAGCCAAGACCCCTGTGTTACATAACGCTAGGTATCCTGCAGAGAGAGCACACCCACAACGCCTAGGGAAACAAGCACAAACACTGAAGCAGCCACTTACAATCTCTTTTGTTCCACAGATAATCCATCTTCCTGGATCACTTTTAAAGAGAGCCCTGAGTTATCCTGCTGTTGCCAGAGGGAGAAGACCTAAACAAAACAGAATTTGAGCAAAGAACACTATAAACCCAACAACAGGATATGGAACCCACACGGGGATTTGATAGTTGTTGAAAATCTAGACTGTCAGTGCAAAGAAAATGACTATAACAAGCAAGTTTGCTTCAAAAATAGAGGCCTGAAGCAATTTTGTTCTGTATTTTTTAAACCCAGAATGTCTTTCTGGGTTCCTCCCCCAGGGATTCTGTTCCTTCAGAGGTCAGGAAGTGTGGAGAAAGGGGGGTTGGGTAACACTGTGCTGGCCACAGAGGCATATTCTCCTCTGCAGAGACAGACAGGAGTGGTTCAAGTAACTCCTGCCTAGAGGCAGACGGATGGCTGAAGAGAATCTAAAGGGTTGTCTTTACTTTCCCAGATTGAAAGGACAAGCACAAGGAGGTAAGAAGGTCCAGCAAAGGTGGGAGACACAGACTGGGCTGAGAAACTATTCTATAGCCAAGGTCAATTCTTGCATCCTCTATGGTCTGCAAATCTGATCTGAGAGAGGAACACCGTCCCCTCACAAACTGCTGCAATCACACCTTTCCAAGAATTCTCACAATCATGAGGCTGGCCATCAGTTTGACTTTGGCTGTTGCTTGGTCTCTCAGTGGGTCATATCATTCTTATAAGCTCTCACTTGTGCAGTCTGTCTGAGCACCTATAATGTGCAGCCTGCCAGGTGGTACCATTCGCAAGGGCAGGGGCTGTGACCCATGGGGAAGGAGAGTATAGGGTGGCAAAGGGAACACTAATTCAGTAGGTAGGGCCCAACAATTCAATAAAATAGCTAAATAGGAGATAAGTCTAATTAGGATTTAAAAAGGACAAAGTAGTTTTTTCTTAAAGGCTAAAAAGCCTTTTGTTCAGTTTATTTAGGCTCTTACCCCTCACTGCCAACAGCACCATTCCAGAACCTGATGGGATTTGAAGCAGTCACTCCACACCAGCCAGCCCTCCTAACTCTCCCTCTCATCACTTCACTGTTAGTCCCACTGCCTTACCATTTAAATTGCTACGGGGAAAAAAAATAGTAGCAGTATTACTGAATAATGACTGATGTTACCTCTGAGTAAAATGCTTGGTATATCTTCGATCTGGGGAAAAGGGCAATCATCAGAAAATTGCTTGATCCATGGAAATAAACTGGGAGGTGAGGAAGCAATGAGCTCTTGAAGTCTATGAGAAGAGCAGCAACAATACTGGTGGAATCCTAAAGAGAAAAGGAGGGTGCATCAGCAAGAAAGGCATCTGTACAATTACAGCACTCACAACTACTGCCGGAACACACAGGATCAATTTCAGCACAATTATTGTCACATTATGTAGTTCAGTGGAGTTCAGTATAAATGTGCTTTCCAATATTTACTTATAGGAGATACAGGAAGTACAAGGATTTTTGTTATTGTTCTTGAGACAAAGTCCCACTCTGTTGCCCAAGCTGGAGTACAGTGGTGTGATCTCGGCTCACCACAACCTCTGCCTCCGAGGTTCAAGTGATTTTCCTGTCTCAGCCTCCAGAGTATCTGGGACTACAGGCGTGTACCACCATGCCTGGCTAATTTTTGTATATTTAGCACAGACGGGGTTTACCATGTTGGCCAGGCTGGTCTCAATCTCCGGACCTCATAATCCACTTGCCTCAGCCTTCCAAAGTGCTAGGATTATAGGTGTTAGCCACTGTGCCTGGCGGAATTTTTTTTTTTTTTTTTTGAGACAGGGTCTTGCTCTGTCACCCAGGCTAAAGTGTGATGGCTCACTGCAGCCTTGAACTCCCGGGCTCAAGCAATCCTTCTACCTCAGCTCCCCAGGTAGCTGAGACTACAGACACGTGCCACCATGCCTGCCTAATTTTTAAAAACTTTTTGTAGAGACAAGGTCTCCCTATGTTGCCCAGGTTGGTCTCAAACTCCTGGTCTCAAGTGATCCTCCCACCTTGGCCTCCCCAAATGCTGGGATTACAGGGGTGAGCCACCACCCCCAGCCTGGATTTTTTTCCCTAAACTGAAAATGTCATCTCAAAATTCCTTCTACGATATTAATCCCTTATCAGATAATGATTTTTGAATATTTTCTTCCATTCTGAGGATTCTCTTTTCACTCTCTGGATAACGTCCTTTAATACACAGAAGTTTTAAATGTTGATGAAGTCCAATTTAGTATTTTTTCATTTGCTGTCTGTGCTTTTGGTATCACATCCAAGAAATCATTGCCAAATCCAATGTCATAAAGATTTTCCCCTGTGTTTTCTTCAAGGAGTTTCATTGCTTTAGCCCTTTTTTTATGGAGACAAAGTCTCACTCTGTCACCCAGGCTGGAGTGCAATGGTGTGATCTCGGCTTGCTGCCACCTCTGCCTCCTGGGATCAAGCGATTCTCCTGCCATAGCCTCCCAAGTAGCTGGGACTACAGGCGCGTGACACCATGCCTGGCTAATGTTTGTATTTTTAGTAGAGACGGGGTTTCACTATGTTGGCCAGGCTGGTCTCAAACTCCTGACTTCGTTATCTGCCTGCCTCAGCCTCCCAAAGTGCTAGGACTACATCTTGTTTTAGCTCTTAACATTTATGTTTTTGTTCCATTTTCAGTTAACTTTTTGTATAGGGTATAAAGTAAGGGTCAAACTTCATTCTTTTGCAAATGGATATCTAGTTTTCCCAGCACCGTTTTTTTTTTTGAGACAGGGTCCCACTCAGGGGAACTGTCCCCAGGCTGGAGTGCAGTGGTGCCATCTTAGCTGACTGGCCTCCGCCTCCTGGGTTCAAGTGATTCTCATGCCTCAGCCTCCCAAGTAAGCTGGGATTACAGGTGCCCGCCACCACACCCAGCTAATTTTTGTATTTTTAGTAGAGACGGGGTTTTGCCATGTTGGCCAGGTTGGTCTTGAACTCCTAGCCACAAGTGATCTGCCATCCTCAGCCTCCCAAAGAGCTGGGATTATAGGCGTAAGCCACTGGGACCGGCCTCTCAGACCATTTGTTAAAAAGACTGTCCTTTTGACACTGAATGATGAATGGTTCTGGCATCCTTGTCAAAAATTATTTGATACAAAAGTTCATTTCTGGGTTCTACGTGAGTCTATTCTGCTGGACTTTTTGCCAGTACCACACTGTAGCTTCGTAGGGAATTTTGAAATAAGAAAACATATGTGTTACAACTTTATTTTCTTTTTCAAGATGGTTTTGAACAATCAGGGTTCCTTGAGATTCTATATGTTCTATACTAACTTTAGGATGGGTTTTCCTTTTTTTTTTTTTGAGACATAGTTTCACTCAGTCACCTAGGCTGGAGTGCATTGGCACAATCTTGGCTCACTGCAACCTCTACCTCCCAGGTTCATGCAATTCTTGTGTCTTAACCTTCTAAGTAGCTGGGATTACAGGCATGTGCCACCACGCCCAGTTAATTTTTGTATTCTTAGTAGAGATGGGGTTTTGCCATGCTAGCCAGGTTTGTCTCAACTTCCTGACCTCAAGTGATCCACCCGCCTCAGCCTCTCAAAATGCTGGGATTATAGGCGTGAGCCACAGCGCCTGGCCGTTTTTTCTATCTGCAAAAAATGCTGTTGGGATTTTAATACAAACTGCACTGAATCTGTAGATCGCATTGGGAAGTATTGTCTTAATATTAAGTCTTCTAATTCATGAACATGGATTTTTTTCCATTCATTTAGGTTGTCTAATTTTTCTGCAATATTTTACAGTTTTCAGTGGACAAGTCTTGCACTTTCTTGGTTAAATTTATTCCTTAGTACTTTACTCTTTTTGATGCTATTGTAAATTGAATTTTTTTTTTTTTTTTTTTTTGAGACAGAGTCTCACTCTGTTGCTCAGGCCAGAGCACACCATGGCATGATCACGCCTTACAGCAACCTCTGCCTCTTGGGCTGAGGCGATCCTCCCACCTCATTTGTCAAGTAGCTTGGGACTACAGGCACGTGCCACCATGCCCCGGTAATTAAAAAAATTTTTTGAGGCCGTGCACTCCAGACTGGGCAACAGAGCGAGACTGCATCTTAAAAAAAACAACAATAGTAATAATTTTTTTGTAGAGACAGAGTTTTACCACATTGCCCAGGCTGGTCTCAAACTCCCAGACTCAAGTGATCCGCCTGCCTTGGCCTCCCAAAGTGCTGGCATTACAGGCTTGAGCCACTGAATCCAGCCCTGGAATTGTTTTCTTTCTTTCTTTCTTTCTTTTTGTTTGAGATGGAGTCTCGCTCTGGTGCCCAGGCTGGAGTGCAGTGGCATGATCTTGGCTGACTGCAACCTCTGCCTCCTGGATTCAAGGATTCTCCTGCCTCAGCCTCCCGAGTAGCTGGGACTACAGGTGTGTGCTACCACATGTGGTGTTCTCCTCTGCCAACAGTTTTTTAGCGTTTATTCCTTAGCACAAATTAGTATATTTTAACAGTATATTATTTAACAGTAAATGCTAATTTACTGTTACATATGATAGCAAAAGGCTGTTTCTGATGCAATTCCTTCTATCTGTTAAGTAGCCTCATAAACTTTAAAGACCTCTGACCTGGGACTCAGTGTTTACATGTTAATAAAGAGACAACTCTTTGCAGAGAAAAAAAAAAAAAATTAACTCATTTGTTTAAATCACCAAAAATGTTTTTCCCAGTTTTTAAAATTTGCCTTTTGAAATAGTCTTGCTCTGTTGCCAGGCTGGAGTGCAGTGGTGCAATCTTGGCCCACTGCAACCTCTGCCTCCCGGGTTCAAGTGATTCTCCTGCCTCAGCCTCCCGAGTGGCTGGGACTACAGGCATGTGCCACCATGCCCAGCTAATTTTTGTATTTTTAATAGAGATGGGGTTTCACCATGTTGGCCAGGATGATCTCAATCTCCTGACCTCATGATCTGCCCACCTCAGCCTCTCACAGTGGTGTGAGCTACTGCGCACAGTCTGAAATACTTTTAAAAAATTATTATTATTATTATTATTATATATTCTTGAGACAGTCTCACTGCATAGCCCAGGCTGGAGTGCAGTGGCGCAATCTTGGCTCACTGCAACCGCTGCCTCCCAGGTTCATGTGATTCTCCTGCCTCAGCCTCTTGAGTAGCTGGGACTACAGGCATGAGCCACCACACCGTTAATTTTTGTGTTTTTAGTAGAGGCTGGGTTCAACCATGTTGGCCAGGCTGGTCAACTCCTGACCTCAGGTGATCCACCTGCCCTAGCCTCCCAAAGTGCTGGGATTACAGGCATAAGACATTACCCCTGGCCATAAAAAATTATTTTTTATTTTTAGTTGACACATATGCACATATTTATGGGTTATAATGGGTTGTTTCAATACATGTATACATCATGTAATGATCAAATCTGGGTAATGAGAAATCCACCATGACAAACATTTATCATTCAGAATCTTCTCTTTCTCTTCTAGCTATTTTAAGATCTACAACACCTTATTGTTGACTGCAGGCACCGTACTGTGCAACAGAACACTAGAACTTACTTATCTTCTCTAACTTTGTATCTATTGATCAACTCCTTCCCATCCCCTGAAATACATTTTAAAGGATTTTGTATTACAAATTAGTCTGATAAATTTTATGCTATACCCATACAATAGAATACTATTTAGCAATAAAGAGAACTAAGCTATTAACATACACAACATGGATGAATCTAAAAATCACTATGCTGAGTGGAAAATGCCAGACTCAAAGGGTATGGAATGAATCATGTTCATTTATATGACATTTTAGAAAATGCAAATTAATATTCAGTGACAAAAGCTAATCAGTGGTTGTCTGAACCCAGGAGCGGAGTAAAGATGAACTATAAAAGGGCATGAGGAAGCATTTCAGTTTGATCGTAAAGGTGGTTTCATGAATGTATACATCTGCCAAAGCTTTAAATGGATACAGTTAGTTGCATTTGCAGTATACTTCAATAAGTTAAATTATCAGCAAAAAATTTTAAAAAATCATTAACTGGTCAAATTTGAAAAACTTTTCCTTTAGAATTTCTTGTATTCTTTCTAAGCTTAGAAAGTCTTCCAACCCCTACAGGTTTAATAAATATTCATTTTTACATTCTATTTGTGAAATTTAAAGATATTTAATTTTAATCCATCAGAAGTTCATTTTGCTTTTGGTAGAGGTAAGAGTCTATTTTTTGTCTAAATTAGCTAATTTATCATCCCAGTACTGTGGTTTTCATGATGTATCCCTTCTTCCTTGATGTTGAAAGACTCTTTAACCTAACGGTAAAGCTTTAATCTAATAGAGCTATCCAATGTGTCCAGTTGGTCTGCCTACAATTCTGAACAGCCTTTAAGGCCGCAGGCTCTACATGGAAGAAAATAGAGCCTGCAGCCACAGAACTTATTTTCTGAGCCATCTGACCAAAATACCTCACATAGTCTCTGTCCTAGCTCCCAGACAGACTGGTTTTGAGGCTGAGACCGGGCAGAGTGGAGGGCCTGCCCTCTAATCTGGTGCTACACTGAGACAAGCTGTGCCTTGGCCAGAGGGTAGAGGCTAGGGGAAGCGTGTCGCTACCCTCCTCCCCTTAAGGTGAAGGGGAAGTGTTGGTGCAGACTGGTGAACTTAGAGGATTGTTTTAGGAGGGTGGAACTTTTATGGAGCTAGAGAGGAAGTCTGGGTGTGTGAGGGAGGTGGGGCTAAACTCTCATGGGGAAAGCGAGCCATTTCTCTCCCTCTCTAGCTCACTTACAATCCTGTCCATGCCAATGCACACGTGGAGCCTCGTCAATACCACAGGATGCAGCTCCTTTCTGATTTTTCAGTGGGTGAGCCTTGGGTCCCCGGGACTGGAGGTCACCTGAGAGGGGCCACTGGAGGCCTTCTCAGCCTGCTTTCTAGTCCTCTTTAGGTTGAATAAATTGGGCATGGGGAGCTCTTTTTAGGTAAGTCCTTTACAGAGCAGTGAGGCTGACAAGGCTCATAAGTGTTCTGAGAGTGCCCAGGCCTCTCCATGACCTCCCTCCCTGCCTGCCTCAGTGGCAGTGCTGGCTCTGTGGTAGTGGAGGGGAGACAGGAGTTATTTGGTTTTCCCCTCAAAAGTATGAGCAACTTTCCAACCAAAAAAGCCACTGACTAGTAAAACACCTACCCCATCATAGAAGGAAATGGAATTCATGTGATCCTTGGAAATGATGATGCTTCCATGACGACAGTGAGAAAACAGAAGGCCACTAGAGAAGAAATGAACATTCCCTGGAAGGAAAAGAGAGTTGGTCAGACTAGCACGGCTGGATGCTGGAGGTGAGATTCCAATGTCCTCTTGCACAGCAGAGAGGTAACTAGAAGCCAGTATCAGTAGCAATTATGTTATGTGATTTGTATGCTGAGCTCTGTGCTCTGAGGAAGCCAAAGTAACCTCCCAGAGCCTCAGAGGGAAATGAGGCATCAGATGCAGTCTTTGCATAAGAATTAGAAAAACAAGTGAATAAATTATCAGCTAATGCAGAGAAGCAAAATTCACATTCCCTTATGGGTATCTTCCAGGGAAACACACTAAAAGACTTTGGGTATATGTGCTCCATTACTTAGTTTACAGGTTTTCCTTTCTTCTGCTTTGCCAGAAGCTGGCTCAGCCCTAAAGAGACTACGTCCCTCACTTAGGGCCCAAGAAGGAGCACTAGGGTCTTAGCTGAAGACTGGTGAAGGGAGCTTAAGATCCCTGTGCCCAGCAATGGAACATTTTAGTTAGGTAATGAGTAGGTTCTACAGACTCTGGGGGCCTGCTCTTCTGTGGTTCACAAAAGCAAGATGGGTGGCAGGTGAACATGGATTTGGGTTCCTTGGAACAAGGATTCAGGTCTAAGGAGAGCTGTTGTTTCCTGGATGGTCAAGGTCATATAGAGCAGCTCAATATAGGCCCTAGGGAGCAGACCATAGAAAAGCTGGACAACTAAGATGACAAAGATTAATGCAGGGCCTGGGCTTGCTATGGAGACACAAAAGCAGCATCCAGAGCACCCATGACTCCTAGGTGATGCTGCTTTCTAGAGCTGGTCCAAGCTGAATCTTCTATTCCTGTAACAGCTTTTCTTTCCATGTTTCCGCATACAGAGAGGAGATGAAGTAGCTCTTAAAGCTCAAGGCACAGGGTTGAGTTTATTGTCATTGAGACCTCACTGTCAAGGTAAAGGCCAAGAGACAAATAAGTGGGACTGATTCCTTGAGTTGTAGCTCCAGAAAAGTGGTGCAAAGCTCTGGAGGTTGGAATGACAAGAATTGCAAAGGTCAGAAGTCTGAGGGCTGCCTTTGCATCCTGGGTGAGGAATCTGGAGACTGCAAACTTTGAAGGCTTCCTGAGGAGGTCGGGTTTCAGAAGGAAGGGAGGGGCCTAGTTAGTATGTGTTCACAGGGAATGAGAGAAGTGAAGGGAGAAAGAAGGAGGCAGTTTTTAGATACAAGAAGAACTGGCACCTGCCTCTCATGGAAGAACCAGATGCCCAGTCAAGCCACAGAAACCTCTACCCTCCAATAAGTATCCTGGCTTTCCATGAACATTGCCTTTCCCTGAGGCCCTCTGGAAAGGAAGGGCCTTTCTACTCCTGCCTCAGCTTCATCCTGTACCAACCCCAAGGTTCCTCCATGCTGCTCCCAGGCCATTCTCCTGCCACCTCAGCATAATACTTTCATTCCCCTAGAGACACACGCCCCTCCCTCTGCTGCTCACACCCACTGCCCTCCTGACCATGCCATATTTCAAATTGCTCTGAATGTGCTCAGTCTTCCCTTCCAATGTCAACACTCCCATTCCTTCTTAGAGCAGTAAAGTTACACCCAGAATATCATGACTTCTGAAATCTCCAGCCCAGCAGCTACTCCCTGACACCAGTACCACATTCCCCTTTTAGCTGTCCCATATGAAGATGGGCAGATCCCCTGGGACAGGACTTACCTTTTTTTTTTTTTTTTTTTTTTTTAAGATGGGGTTTCACCATGATGGCCAGGCTGGTCTTGAACTCCTGATCTCAGGTGATCCACCCACCTTAGCCTCCCAAAGTGCTAGGATTACAGGTGTGAGCCACCGCGCCCAGCCAGTACTTACCTTTAAATCTCTGTTCTGTTAAAAGAAAGGAATGGGAACAGGTTTCACGCAGTGTTTACTAAGCGCCATGCATGTCATAAATTATAGGTTTCTGTTTTCACAATTTTAAGAGGTGGTATTTTTTTTTTCATAGGACAGATGAGAAAACTCAAGCTTAGAGAGATTTCCCCCAAAATCAAGCATTACTTCTATACGTGGTGGTGGAGCCACGTATATAGAACACAGGTTTGTCTGATGCCAAAGATGCTGTACCATGCTGGTGCCTTCAGTTCTCTCCTTTTTCCTTTGAATTCTTCCCTGTCCAAAAGCCCAGCTGTGGTGAATCTGATGATGTGCCTTCTCTGCTCCCTCAACCACAACAGGCTACAGTGCTGCCCTATAGCTCGTTCACTGCTGTCTTCCAACTCCTTCCTCCAGCCCACAGAGCTCATCCCAGACCTTCAACACTCTCCTAAAACCACAACACACCAAGTCCTGCCACCAGATAACTCTACTTACTGTTTCCAGAGATAACAGGGCTCTACAGCTGTCATGAGGTAGAAACTGCTCCTACTGGTGAGTGCTTAGTACCTGCACCCTTCCCTGTCCTGGGTACCCCTCCACCTGTGTACCTCTGAAGTGAACCTTTTCAGTAACAAGTCCAGTCCCACTCAAAAGGCCTCCTGGACAAATCTCAATATTCTTCCAAAGCTTCCAGAAAAAAGCACAGATTGGAGAAGCTGGCACATTCCATCTACTCACTAGGAAGAAGGGAAAGAGGTGGATGAGGGAGGTCATCTCTAGCACTTCCTCTCCCACTAGACTCTGAAGCCTCAGAACAAAATGGAAAAGAGGAAGACAAGTTCACAAGATAATGCCGGAAAAGCACTCATTATGGGGCATGGCCCAAGGCAAGGTCTCAGTACACAGGATCTGATTTCAGTACTGTCCTGTGATTGCGGCTGCCCCTCAGCCTGGCTCTGTGAGCAGTAACTCTGTCATTATTCTCAGAGCACACATGAGATAAGTGAAGTGACTTACTGAGTGACCTAGTACCAGTACTCTGGTCTCTGAGAACCAAATCCACTTGATGCGATAACTCTTCTGGTATCTGCTCTGGACTCTTGACTGTCAGACTGTGGTCTGAGGGCCATGCCTTTGCAGGGGTTCATGGGGATCAGGGCAGCCAACTCCTGAGGAGATCTCCCTGACTCTTTGTGCCATACTTAGTGTCCTTAGTGGATGAGTTCTGTCCTTCCTTTTCCATTCTAGGAGTATGAAAAACCAGGATAAGAGGAAGTTTCCCATTACTGCCCCAGAACCAGGAGCAATGCAGTTTGGTTCTGCCTTTGATTGAGCTCTGCATCCCTGGAAGTCCAACAAAGAAGGGATGAGCCCTCGGGGTAAACCAAGATACCAAGCAAATACCAATGAAGAATTTGGCTTTTCCTCTTTCAGAAAACTAGCTGCACAAATAAAGATATTCCAACAGCCCAGTCTATGTGAAGGGGGAACATTTATCACTGCATGCTAATGGGAAAATTTAGCATGCAATGGCTAGATGATTTTCATCCTGTGTCTGTAAAAGTATGCGAAATGTACACATAGGGTTTAGAGAAAAAACAAAACAAAACCAACCAACCAACCAAACAAACAAAAAACTAAAGCAACAACAACAAAACCCAGATGCCTATGCACTCACTACTGAGCCTAAGAAATTGAGTATTACTGGCACCATTGAAGCCCCCTGGATGTCCTTCCTCACTGAGAGCCCTTCTCTTCCACCCAGGGGGAACAGCAACCTAAATTCTGGATGGTTTTACCACACTTGAATGTATCTGTAAACTGTGTATTACTTAGCTTTATCTGTTTTTGTTTTTATATAAATGAAATCTTAATCATATATTCTTTTGTGACTTGCTTACTTCTCTTGACACTCTGTTCCTGAATGTGACCCATGCCCAGGCCAGAATGCAGTGGTGCGATCTTGGCTCACTGCAACCTCTGCCTCCCGGGTTTAAGTGATTCTCCTGCCTCAGCCTCCCGAGTAGCTGGAATTACAGGCATGTGCCACCATGGTCTGGCTAATTTTTGTATTTTTAGTAGAGATGGGGTTTCACAATGTTGTCCAGGCTGGTCTCAAATTCTTGACCTCAGGTGATCTGCCCGTCTTGGCCTCCCAAGGTGCTGGGATGACAGGCATGCGCTACCATGCCAGGCTAAAACGTTCCTATTTAAAGTGTCCCTCCTGTTGAAAATTAGCCAGGTGTGGTGGCACATGCCTATAAATCCAGCTACTTGGGAGGCGGAGGCTGCAGTGAGCTGAGATCACACCACTGCACTCCAGCCTGGATGACAGAATGAGACTTCCTTTCAAGAAACAAAAAATTTAAAAAAAAAGTAAAGTGTCCCTCAATAGCTTCAGGTGGACACAAGGCAACACATGAGAGGATGCAGAAAGATGGCAGCAGAGAGCAGACTACAGCGGGCCTGGGCCTCTCCAACACACAAAGGTGAAAGCCAGATTGGTCCCCAGGGTTCTCAGGATGTATTCACTATCCAATGTGTCAATGGGTTCAGGACCCTGCTCTGCATTGCTAACAATTTCTGCCCAATGTAAAAACACTCAGGAACCTGTAAATCACTACAAGGAGAATGAAGGAGCTGCCTGAGCACCAACCATTCACTGATGCCTGCAGGAAACAACAGAACCCATACATATATGGTCAGCTGATTTTCAACAAAGGTGAAAAGACAATTCAAAAGAGAAAGAAGAGTCTTCAACAAATGGTGCTGTAAAAACTGGATATTCATGTCAAACAGCAAACATTAACACATCCCTCACAGTGGAAATTCTGCCCCTTCTCATCAGTCACAGTGGAAAATCTCATACTTCACAGGGATATTGGGTAGAGTACTCAAAAGGATTTTGCCACAGTAGTGGCATACAATTAGTCCTAAATCCAATGTTGCCCTTCCTCCTGCCTAATAAAGCTTAAAAGCAAGACCAGATAATAGGATTAGAAAAAAAAGTTATTGGCTGGGCACAGTGGCTCATGCCTACAATTCCAGCACTTTGGGAGGCAGAGATGGTTGGATTGTTTGAGGCCAGGAGTTTGAGACTAGCATGGACAACGTAGCAAGACCCCACCTCTATTAAAAAAATAATAAAATAAAGAAAAAGTTATTAAACAGTTATAACTGTATTCCATGTTTAACAAGCTGGAGGAAAGAATGAACCATATTAGCTTGAGTCATAAAAGATATAAAAAAAGATTCAAATCAAACTTCTAAATATGAAAAATACAATGAATGTCTAAGAAGAAAAATACACTCGATGAGATTAATGGCATTAGACAATGCAGAAGAAAAGGTGAGTAAATTAGAATAAACAGAAATAGAAACTATGCAAAACAAAACACAAAGAGAAAAAATCCTGATCACAATGGTATGGAACATCAGGGAGCTGTGGGCCAACTTCAAGCTCCCTGATACATATGTAACACGAGTCCCTGAAGGGGAGGGAAGAACTGTTTAAAAAAACAATGACTGACAAATTGCTGGATTTGAGGAAGACTAAAAATCCACCAATCTGAGAAGCTAAAAAAATCTTAAGCACAAAAACCATTAAAAGGCCAGTGTGGTGGCTCATACCTATAATCCCAGCATTTTGGAAGGCTGAGGTGGGCAGATTACCTGAGGTCAGGAGTTTGAGACCAGCCTGGTCAACATGGTGAAACCCTGTCTCTATTAAAAACACAAAAAATTTAGGCTGGGTGTGGTGGTGGGCACTGTAGTCTCAGCTACTCAGGAGGCTGACACAGGAGAATCCCTTGAACCGAAGTGGCGGCTGCAGTGAGTCAAGAATGTGCTGCTGTTGTACTCCAGCCTGGGTGGTGAGTGAAATGTCAACTCAAAAAAAAAAAAACAAACAAAAAACAAACAAACAAAAAACATGAAGAAAACCACACCAAGTCACATCAAAACCAAATTGCTGAAAAAAACTTTTTTTAAACCAAACTGCCTAAAATCAGTGATAAGCAGCTGGGAAGAAAAGCTGTTTCTTACACAGAAAGAAACAAGCCAGACACGGTGGCTCACGCCTGTAATTCCAGAGCTTTGGGAGCCTGAGGCGGGTGGATCACCTGAGGTCAGGAGTTCGAGACCAACCTGACCAACATGGAGAAACCCCATCTCTGCTAAAAATCAAAATTAGCTAGGCATAGTGGCGCATGCCTGTAATCCCAGCTACTCAGAAGGCTGAGGCAGGCAGGAGAATCTGAATCCGGAAGGAGGAGATTGTGGTGAGCTGACATCATGCCACTGCACTCTAGCATGAGCAACAAGAGTGAAACTCCATCTCAAACAATATAAAGATGGCAGAACTATACAAAGTCAAGAAGACAATGGGATGGAACAACATCTTAAAACTACAGAAATTTGAAAAATTTTGTCTTTATACAAAAAATCTGAAAAACTTAGATGAAAGGAAAAAATTTCTAGAAAATTCTGTTTCCAAGATGAATCAAGTAGAAAATAAAAACCTAACTCATTAACCATTAAAGAAACTAAATCAGTAGTTAAAAACCTTTCCTTAAAAAAATAAATCATGCCAGGCTGGACACGGTAGCTCACGCCTGTAATCCCAGCACTTTGGGAGGCTGAGGTGGGCAGATCACCTGAGATCAGGAGTTTGAGATCAGCCTGACCAACATGGAGAAACCCCATCTCCACTAAAAATACAAAATTAGCCGGGCATGGTGGCGCATGCCTGTAATCCCAGCTACTCGGGAGGCTGAGGCAGGAGAATCACTTGAACCCGGGAGGTGGAGGTTGTAGTGAGCTGAGATCATGCCATTGCATTCCAGCCTGGGCAACAAGAGCAAAACTCCATCTCCAAAAAAAAAAAAAAAAAATCATGCCTTGAGTGTTTTATAGGCAAGTACTAACAGAGTCAAAGAATACATAATTCAAATCTCATACATAATATTCTACAGTAAGGGAATACAAAAGGGAATACTCCTTGGCTAGAAAATTTGATCCTAAACCAGAAATTACACTACAAAAAAAGGAAAAAAAGCTAATCTTATTCATAACGTAATAATCCTAACAAAATGGTTAGCAAACTGAGGCTAGCAGTATATTAAAAGTAATAATCAAGTTAGCCCTTCTCAAGAATGTAGAATTAACATTTAAAAAATCAAGTAATATAGCAGTTTATTATGTTAACAGATTAAAGAAACAAATTTGTAAGTGTAGGAAAAAGCGCTAACAAAAATCAAGAAACAGGTATGATAAAAGCTTACTAAACTTACAATGAAAGGGAAATGTTCTTAAAATCCACAAGTATTAAAATACAGAGGAAGCAGTAAAGCTCTCTCTGCTAGATGGGAATAATACAAGAATGTTATCACTACTTCTACTCCATGATGTACTAGTGGTATGAGCCAGTGAAGGCAAGATAAAGAAATATAATAAGAATTAGGCTGGGCACGGTGGCTCACACCTGTAATCCAAGCACTTTGGAGGCCAAGACGGGCGGATCACCTGAGGTCGGGAGTTCAAGACCAGCCTGACCAACATGGTGAAACCC
>NW_016107643.1:1266840-1268467 GCF_001604975.1 Cebus imitator
AAAAAAAAAAAAAAAAAAAAAGAATTGGAGAGGAAAAAATAAAGCCATCATAATCCATAGATCATATGAGTGCCCATAAATAAAACTCCAAAGGATCCAGATTATTAGAATTAATTAAGAATAAGGTTCAGGAATACAAAGTAAATATATAAATATTAAATACAGTTAATCTATAACCAGCAATTTTACCACAATTTAGGATTATAGTCCTAGATAAATCATCAAAAGTATAATTATAAAAGATATTTCTGACAGCAAAAAAGATATAAAATAATGAGAAAATTATAACACTATGTTAAAAGTCATTTAAAATGACATAAATATATATCACATTCATGGACTGGAAACTTAGGTTTACTTAATTGACATGGTAAAAATGACAATTCTCTCCAGAGTGACCTTTAAATTCAACATAATTTCAGTAAAAAAAAAAACCCAACAAGTTTTTTGAAAATCCTGAAAAGCCAAAATAAAAATGTCAATAACTTGGAGCAAAATGCTAAGAACAGCCAAGACACTCCTGAAGAAGAAAAATAAGGTAGGAACTTGCCTTATCACATTAGACACTGAATGTCTGTGCCCTCTCCAAAATTCCCATGTTGAAGCCTTAACCCCAAAAGTGATGGTATCTGGAGATGGGGCTTTTGGAAGGAAACTGGAGTTAGATGAAATGTGATGAGGTCATAAATGTGGGGCACGGTCTGTTGGGATGTGGTGCCCTTAGAGGAGCTACCAGAGAGCTTGGCCCCTACCACGTGTGCACAGAGGAGGGGTCATGTGGGCACACAGTGACAGCCAGCCTCTACTGGCCAAGAGAAGAGGATGAAACCTCCCTTGCCTGTACCTTGATCCTGGACTTCCCAGCCTCCAGACTGAGAGAAATAAATTTCTACTGTTTAAGCCACTCAGTCTGTGGCATTTTGTTATGGCAGCCCAAGTGGACTAAGACACCATATAGAAATACGTTATCTGTCTAAAATAAAACAACATGGTATTTTCTCAGGGAGAAGCTGAATAATGGAACAGAACAGAGAGCCTATTTATAAATGCACACATAAAGAGAGTTGATTTATAACAAAGCTGGCATTACCGATTGGTGGGAAAAGAATGATTTTTTAATAACTGTTGCTGAGACAGGTTGTTGCTTACATTTAAAAAATGAAATTTGACTCCTATCTTATATCACTTTCCAAGAGCAATCCAGGTGGATTATTTGAAAAATTATCATATTTTTATAATTCAACAGAAAAAGACTCAATAAATCTAAAATACATGAATCACACAGGAAAAGATTATCTCAATTACATTAAAACCAAAAACTTTTACTCGCTAAAAAGCATCAGAAATAAAATAAAAACACAAGCCATGAGGTGAAAGAAAATATTTGCAATATACTGAACTGACAAAGAATTAGTATCCAAAATCTATAAAGAATTCCTAAAATAGGCCAGATGCAGTGGCCCACACCTGTAATCCCCAGCACTCTGGGAGGCCAAAGAGGGCAGATGACCTGAGGTCAGGAGTTCAAGACCAGCCTGGCCAACACAGCGAAACCCTGTCTCTACTAAAAATACAAAAATTGCCGGGCGCGGTGGCTCAAGCCTGTAATCCCAGCACTTTGGGAGGC
>NW_016107643.1:1270079-1304051 GCF_001604975.1 Cebus imitator
AAAAAAAAAAAACAAAGAGTAAATTATATGGCTACATATAACAAACTGGATGAATTCTAGGATTATTGAGCAAAAAAAGCAAGTCTCAGAAGAATACACACAGTATGATTCTATTTGTATTAAGTGCAAAACAAGATATTGTTTAGGGATATGGGCATGTGTGGCAAAACTCTAAAGCAGGTTCCTGAGGATCAGGTACTGGGCAGCCTGCCTGGCCACAGTCAGCAGGGCGGGGAAGAGAAGGGCACATGAAGGACACAAATGGATGGGAAGCTGAATAGCAAGATGTCTTGTGATAGCAGACGCCACTAACTTGTGAAGAGAAAAGGTTCTAGAGCGGAAAACATTTCAAGGTAAAGGAAATTTTCTTCTTTTTTTTTTTGAGATGGAGTTTCACTCTTGTTGCCAAGGCTAGAGTGCAATGGCATGATCTTGGCTCACCACAACCTCTGCCTCCTAGGTTCAGGCAATTCTCCTGCCTCAGCCTCCCAAAGAGCTGGGATTACAAGTATGCACCACCACACCAGGCTAATTTTGTATTTTTAGTAGAGACGGGGTTTCTCCATGTTGGTCAGGCTGGTCTTGAACTCCTGATCTCAGGTGATCCACCTGCCTCGGGCTCCCAACATGTTGGGATTACAGGTATGAGCTGCTGAGCCTGGCCAGGAAGTAATATTTTTTTCATCTGGGTGAAAGTCATTACTGGGTGAAAAATCAGAATACCTGTACCATCCTCCAGACCAGGACTGCCCTCTAGATGCTGCCATTACTTGTACTTCATCTCAGTCAGTCAGGGTGAGGGCACTTTTTTTTTTTTTGAGATGGAGTTTTGCTCTTGTTGCCCAGGCTGGAGTGTGCAAGGACGTGATCTCAGTTCACCACAACCCCCACCTCCCCGGTTCATGCGATTCTCCAACCTTAGCCTCCTGAGTAGCTAGGATTACAGGCTTGAGCCACCGTGCCCAGCCTATAGGGTGAGGGAGCTTTTCAAAAAAAGTATGGAAATAAAAGTCTGCACAACATCAGGCAAGTTATCACCTTGTATGGGACTCAGGATATGAAGATCAATCAAGATAACGCATCCTGAGGAACTGAAGATAAATACCTTCAGGGGGTGGGAACAGATAAATTTCAAGCTCATCATAGTCTCAACTAAAGGCAGATTTATAAAGACACTAAAGACACTTGAACTTCAGGACCCCTTACCTGCCCAAGCGCCCTACTAAGGCCCTAAGAAGAGCTCTAACCATTTTGTATTATTTTCCTTAAGAGAGTCCCCAAATGGTATAAACTTCAAGCCCCACAAAACCTACATCAGCTCCTGATATGAATCCCAAAGTGGTAAAACACTTACTACATAGGCAGGGGAGACTCCTGTTTAAATTCTCTGCTTCTATTGAATTTCCCTGCCACAGAAAACCATCTACTAATTCAAATTAGATATCCCTCAGGAACTAAGAAAGTTTAAAATTTAAGTTCTCAAAAGACTATGACTAATAAGGCTCCAGAAATCCCTGGCTGTGCCCTTTATTCTTGCACAGAGACCTTAGGATACACCGAATCTTGTTGGATAACTCAATACAATACAATACTATTTTTCTAACAAGGCCCTTTGCTAAGAAGGTGCAAACTAATTTTGGCAAATATCCCTGCTAAATATTGTAATTGGCTCAAGGATGACAGAGCACAAACCACCTCTGTGTTGTGCCTACAATCTGCTTTCAAAACACTATGCAATCTTGCCTCAAGGCTGGTAGTATTACCACACACTCCCTGTCTTCAGCAAATGTTCCTGGGTCCTCTGCACCAGGATCTGGAGAGGCAGAAATGCAGGGACAGATGTGATAACAAATGCCATTACCACCCCAGCATTATGTGGATAGAAAACCAGAACTCCTTGTGCTTTGTTTTCTGTGTGAATGAAGGAGCAGAAGCGGAACCACTGATCTGAGAAGAGGGAGAGGAATTTGCCACCGGATAGAATATTTTCAACAACAAGAACAAATCATCCAGAAAGGGGATTTGCTCAGTAGAGGTTGAGGAATTTGTAGAGTAAGTCAGAACTCCTCCCTCACATAAAGGCTATATTCAACAAGGAAAAAATAGGACTCATAAGAAAATGTTGTTTTGAGGAAACCAAAAAGGAACATGCAGTAAATCCCTGTAAAATCCATGCAAGACCAACAAGGTTTTTGAGGATTTTAGGTGAGCAGAAACACTGCCAGCTTGGAATGAAAGCGACAGAGATGTGTGAAATTGAAGGAGACTGTTGGACCCTCAAAATTCTACTGGCAAGAGGCAGGCTGATAAAACAACTCAGCTACAAACAAGGTGCTACCTTTCACTGAAAAAGGAAGGATGACAGTAGTGTAGCCACAAGCCCAGACGATGGAGCCATGAGCCCAGAGCAAACCAAGAGCAAACAGGGTAGAACCAAGAGCCAGGGGGCAGAGCTGAAAGCCAGAATTATTCCCAGGCCTTGAAACCTAATCAAGGAACTGGAGTCTGCTCAGCTGGACTTCAACGCTGCCTTGGGCTGGTGACTACTTTTTACCTTCTGTTTTTCCTCTTTGTGAACCTGAAGTCTGTGCCAGTCCCATCTTGCATGTTGGGAGGGCTGGGGGCAGATGACTTGTCCCTTTAGTTTCGTAGGTCCACAGACTTGATAGATTACACTCCCAAGCCTCATTTACATGGGACTCAGATGATCTTGATCATGAGATTTTGGGTAAGCCCATGAGACTTGGGACTTTGAACTGCAGCCATAATGGGATGAGACTCTCCGGAGGAGGTAACTGTATTTGCATAAGATAGGGACATGAATTATGGGCGCCAGAGGGTGGACTGGGATAGGCAAAATCTTAAGATGCTGACAGCAGAAGAGGAATTCAAAGAAGAGAGATTCAAAGTGTGAGAGAGATTCAATACAAGGAGGTTCTTTATAACTGAGATGGAGGCGGGGATCACAAGGGCAAGGACTTCTGGGAGGAGGAGCTGAGAGGATCCCTGTCTGACAGCCAGCAATGAAACAGGGACCTCAGTCCCACAAGTGAAAGGAACTGGCAGACAAACATCCTGGCTGAGCTTGGGAGAAGATTCTTTCCTTTCCCAGAGGCTCTAGATAAGAGCCTAGTCTGGCTGGTGCCTTGACTTTGACCTCATAAGATCTGGGTCCAGCCAAGCGTGCCTGAACTTCTGACCTAGAGAACTGTGAGATAATAAGAGGGTGTTGTTTTAAAAACTACTAAATTTGTGGTAATTTGTTACACAGCAAGAGAAAATGGATCCAGATTCTGTTTAGGTTCACAAATTCTATTTCTGGAAATGTTGCTGCCCTAGCCCATTAGGAGAGCTAACCTCAGGCAGCAACAAAAGGACCAAGTTCAGTCCTGTGATTAGCCCTTCCTAGCATAAATTTCCTCATCTACAAAGTGGGTGAATCAAGAGAGAAAAGCTGTAGGAAAACATTTCTGTACCACAATTGTGTTCAAATATAAGATGTATTTTTAATCACAACACTCATGCTGCCATCTGCAAATGAGGGACCCAGGCATGGCCAAAAACTGAAAAGTCATAACTCCTTACCTTCCTCAGGGCAGGTCTGTAGATTGCTGGAATAAAGATATGCTCCTTCTCCTCTTGTTAGAAACGTACCCAGAAAAGACTCATCCCCCTTTAAAAACAACAACAACAAAAACCCAAAAAAGAACAGGTGATTTATAGCATAAATACAGAATCAAAAGTCCTGCCCAATTTTATGTCTACAAAAAGCTGAGTCAGGTTCAGATAGCCCCAGCGTATTCCATGGCCTTTGGCATTGTCTGGCTCTTTGGCAGGTTGCTGGCATCCTTAATTTGCGCTGAGAAAAACAACATTAAAGTTTTATCTGAGTCCAAGCATCAAAGCCTTCGATGCTTGTTCACGTTCCAGTGGATTTATTCCCTCTGTGAAAATGGAGGCAGCTTCTCCTTGGCCTTAAGCCTTGATGCCCCAGCTCTACATGTCTAGGCCAATCTGGGATCTGCTTTTAATATTACGGGGAGATTTTTTAAAAACACCAAAAGGCCCTAATGGAATAAAGAATCCCTCTAATCGTATCCTCTATAAATGGTTATTTATTTAAGAGACGGGGTTTCACTATCTTGGCCAGGGTGGTCTTGAACTCCTGACCTCATGATCCACTCACCTTGGCCTCCCAAAGTGCTGGGATTAGAGGCATGAGCCACTGCACCTGGCCTTATAAATGATTATTTCTAAAGCTCTGCGAGGAAGGGGAGGAATGCAAATAGGAAGTGAAGACAACGTAGTGCAAATCCTTTAGATTAGGAATGAGATGAAGTATTTTAATATATTTATGAATTGCTTACATTATCTTTTGATATGATGTTAACACAGAATAAGAAGCCTGCTTACCTTCACTGCTTGCTGGGTTTTCTCAGAAAATTTTACTTCATTATCTTCCACCTGTGTCCAAAAGGAATGCAGATTTTCAGTTGACTACTTCAAGGGAAAACTCTGCTAGGTCTCCCCACTGTGTTCAAATACTTCCAGGACACTGACTGGCCAGTCCCTCCACCATGTCTATGTCCAGTGTTCTCAGGCCCTGACACAGCTGAGATGTCTGCTGGTCACCAGGGCTCAGAGCCCAAGGTCATGGTGGGCTCTCTCACTAGGACCTGAAGTCCAGCTAACGAGCTTATGGCATGTGTTAGTCTCTACTTACATTTCACTTAGAAAAAAACAACGGTTTTTAGGAATGAAGCAAACAGAATGTATTAAAATACTTTCAGAGAGTGTCTTCTCATTTAAACACATTCAGGTTAGAGGATAACTCTCGGTCTTCCCTGTCTGTGTGGGAACTGCAGAAGCAGAATATGAACACTCTCAAGCAGGGACTCAGCTCGTTAGCAGACTAAATGCTGTCACACCTTCTAAGTTCTAAAGCGCTTGTTTCAGACCAAGTCCCTCCCGCTGTGCAAAATGGGACTTTTCTACAAGTAGAGAGACGTTGCTGTAAAAAAGTAGCAACCACTCTACCAGGGAAGGAAACCACAGGATCCATTTCGCACGATCTGTGTGACCTTCTAAGCTCAGTTTCCTCATCTGTAAAATGTGGCTGTTATGTCTTCCTTCACAATTTACCAGTGACCCATATAACTTTGTTCCTTTCTTATGAAATTTTTCTAAGATTATAAGAGTTAACAAAATCAGGTTCATTTGTATAAAGAGAAAGGGCTGAGATAAAAACTTCCATTCCTGAACAACGGCTAGCTCAGGATCTGACATCCCACCAGGGGCACACAAAGAGGCTCTTCCTCAAATGTTTGCCCTGATTTTTCCACACATAGGTCCACTTTCACCTGATGAATGACACTACTAACCAGCCAGGAGCAGAATCTGGGTACAGCGGCAGTCAGGACTATGGAGCTGGTTTCTGTGGTAACAGTGCCATCTGCAGGAAGACCACAGACATGCCAGTTACTCCCCTAGCACCTCAGCCCGCCTTGCAGGCCTCAGACCCTAAATGCCCTTCTCAGGAGCAAGGTGTCTTATTTTATTTTTTTTGAGACAGCATCTTGCTCTGTTGCCCAGGCTGGAGCGCAGTGGTGTGATCTTGGCTCACTGCAATCTCCACCTTGCAGGTTCAAGCAATTCTCCTGCCTCAGCCTCCCAAGTAGCTGGGATTACAGGCATGTGTCACCACGCCTGGCTAATTTTTGTATTTTTAGTAGAAATGGGATTTCACCATGTTGGGCAGGCTGATCTCGAACTCCTGACCTCAGGTGATCCACCAGCCATGGCCACCCAAAGAGTTGGGATTACAGGCAACATGGCAATACCCTGGTTCTCTACAAAAAATATGAAAATTAGCCAGGAGTAGTGGCACGTTGGTAGTCCCTGCTACTTGGGAGGCTGAGGTGGGAGAATCGCTTGAGCCCAGGAGGTGGAGTTTGCAGTGAGCCAAGATCATGCCACCACACTCCAGCCTGGATGACAGAGCAAGACCCCGTCTAAAAAAAAAACAAAAAACAAAAAACAAAACTCTTGGGAATTAGTCCATTTTACCATTACTTTTTATTTTTGAGATGGGAGTCTCACTGTGTCACCAGGCTGGAGTGTAGTGGTACGATCTCGACTCTCTGCAACCTCCGCCTCCTGGGTTCAAGTGATTCTCCTGCCTCAGCCTCCTGAGTAGCTGGGACTTCAGGCCCACACCAACATGCCCAGCTAATTTTTGTATTTTTAGTAGAGATGGGATGGTCTCAATATCTTGACCTTGTGATCTGCCTGCCTTGGCCTCCCAAAGTTCTGGGATTACAGGCATGAGCCACCACGCCCAGCCTACTTCTTAATTTTTATCAAGGAAGTAGAGGTACACATACTAAAGATCAAAGAGAATATTATCAGGCTCATTCTATCATTCTTTAGAATATTTTCATTCCTTAGAATGTAATTCTTTAGAATATTTTGCCAATATAACAAGTTAAAAAACTGATGTCATTAATGTTTCAAATTGCTTTTTTTTTTTTTTTTTTTTTTAATTTTTTTTTTTTTTTTTTTTTTTTTTATTTTTTTTTTTTTTTTTTTTTTTTTAGATAGAGTCTCACTCTGTCACCCAGGCAGGAGTGCAGTGGCACAATTTCAGTTCACTGCAACCTCCACTTCACAAGTTCAAGCGATTCCCCTGCTTCAGCCTCGAGTAGATGGGATTACAGGTGCCCACTGCAACGCCAGCTAATTTTTGTATTTTTAGTAGAGATGGGGTTTCACCACGTTGGCTAGGCTGGTCTTGTGCTCCTGACCTCAATGATCCTCCTGCCTTAGCCTCCCAGAGTGCTGGGATTTCAGGCATGAACCATTGTGCCCAGCTTTCAAATAGCTTCTTTTTGACTACTAATGAGGTTACACATCTTCATTTATACATATTCCTCCTCCCTTTTTTTGTTTTCCACACCTGTGAAGTACCTGTTCATTTTTTTCTTTTTTTTTTTGGCTCATTTTACCATTGGGTAGCTTAACTTTTCTTATTAATTTGTAAGAGCTCTTCATAAATTAGGATATAAACCCTTTGTACCTCATTAATGTTCCTCTTTTTTTTGGGACAGGGTCTCACTGTGTCCCTGAGGCTGGAGGGCCGTGATGTGATCATAAGTTCTAATATTTTTACCAGTTTATTGTTGGCTTTTTGCCTTAGCTTATAGCTTATTTTGCAAAAAAAAAAAAAAAGGTTTGCTTTCTGAAGATCACATATACGTACCCTTTTCTTTAACTAAGATCTGAGAAGTCAAAAATGATTCAGAGAAGACCACAGATCCTAAGCAACCATTTCCTCCCAGCAAGTCAGGAATGTCATAGACGGTCATATAAGCCTGCATCAAATGAGAACAGAGCAGTTACCAGCCCAAAACCTTCAGAGAGAAGTCCA
Organism: Cebus imitator; assembly: GCF_001604975.1. NCBI lineage: Eukaryota > Metazoa > Chordata > Mammalia > Primates > Cebidae > Cebus > Cebus imitator. The sequence continues at coordinate 1,277,506 of NW_016107643.1, forward strand.
TAAGAAGAAGACCACAAAATACTGCCTTAAGGAATATGGCAAAAGAGTACTGAAGAGTTTGTAGGAAAAACTGGAGTTATCTTAAATACATCTTTGAACTGGCAGGTGACTTCAGGATCACCCAGGCTTCCCTGAAATTGCTCCCTGATCAGAGATGCACTTGGGCTATAAAGAAAGTATCTTCTTGTTTCTATAAATTCCCTCAAACTGCTTTATATTGACCAGGCACAGTGGCTCATGCCTATAATCCCAGCAATTTGGGAGGTTGAGGTACCCAAGAATTTGAGACCAACCTGGAAAACACAGTGAAATCCCCACTCAACTAAAAAAAAAATTAGGCGGGACATGATGGCTCATGCCTGTAATCCTGGCACTTTGGAGGCCAAGGCGGGTGGATCACCTGAGCCCAGAAGTTTGAGACCAGCCTGGGCAACATGGCAAAATCCCATCTCTGCTAAAAAAAAAAAAAAAAAAATATATATATATATATATATGCCAGGCATTATGGCATGTGCCTGTAATCCCAGTTACTTGGGAGGCTGAGGCAGGAGAATCGCTTGAACCTGGGAGGTGGAGGTTGCAGTGAGCCGAGATCATGCCACTGAACTCCAGCCTAGGTGACAGAGTAAGACTCCATCTCAAAAAAAAAAAAGAACAACAACAAAAAAATAGCCAGGCATGGTGGCATCTGCCTGTGGTCTCAGTTATTTAGGAGGCTAAGGCAGGAAGACTGTTTGAGCCCAGGAGGTTGAGGCTGCAGTAAGCTATGATCACGCCACTGCACTCGGCCTGGGTGACAGAGCAAGATCCTATCTCAAAAACAAGAACAACAAAAAACCAAGAAAGTTATTCAAGCTTTTGTGGCCAAGACAAATAAAAGCAGAGGCTTCAGTAGCCTGGAAACAAATTAGAGCAACTCAGAGAGCTCCCAAGTATCTGGTAAGAAAGCCCTAATTTATCAGGTAAAAAGTGGAGAAAATGGACAATTCTGGGAAGAAGCCAGCAGAAGAAACAGAGAAAGTGATGTTAGCCAGAGCTAGAGTCTGGGATGGTCAGGAAGATCTGATGAGGGACATGGGATAAGTAGCACAAGGACCTCCTACACTGAAGAGCATTGAGTGGTGGGTAGGGGTACAGAGCTTCTGAAACTAAGTCCACTTTTGCATATTGTCGTCCTAGCCTAGGACCCTTGTCCTACCCCTCAGGGCAGAGACAAAAGGTCTGAGGATCTTGAAGGAATTGCTGGATTTTCAAAGAAAAACTTAAAGAGGGCAGAAGGTTGAAAAGAAAAAAACAGTTAAAGCCAAAGCCATTAATTTTCCACATTATGATAATAGGATATACAAAAGAGACAGGTAGGCTTCTATATTTGAGTTAACTTTCTTTTTAGGTTTGACAACTGGAAGGTTTATCTAAAGCTGTCTCAAAGAATTTTGAGCATCTGAAGACACAGAACCCTCCTGAGCTACATGGTTCCACTTAACTGACAATGGCAATCCTATGTCTTTGGTTCCCAGGCCAATCAGGTGGACAGATCCTGTGGGTTCCTGATCCTTCATGTTCATATTTGGCCACTGGTATTGAGGAAGGGGAGAGAAGACATTAAAAAGAGGACATGGGGTGTTTGTTGGAGACTTGCTATGTATTTCCCACCATGTGGCACGGGGAAAGAAAAAATATAGCATGGTGCCTGTCTTCAGGAAATCTATAATGTATAGCTGGAGAGACAAGGGCATTCTTACACAAGAGTCATCAGATGACATATTATGATATCATATGACACGTTAGGATAGAATTATTCCTTAAACTGCAACTGCAAGTACTATGGGAATACTTGTAGGGAGAAATCAACAGGGGAGGTTTTCAGAAGGAGATAGAACACATCTCTGTCTGGATAAGAGGACAGAATGTAGATAGAAAGCATCAACTTCCAGCATCTTATTTCCTATCTCATTAGCTATGCATACTTAACACAGACTGTGATTCTACTGGATTCCTAATCAATTGCTACTGTGCAAATCATCTTTCAAGGCACTGTGCAAAAGTCCAAGGAGAGAAGTCAGGGACTTAAAGTCTAACAAAGAGATAAAGTAGTATTACCTAAATATCAGAAACTATTTCCCAATGTTTTAATAATATCACAAAAAAGCCTAAATTAGTTCTAAAGAACATCCACACAAAATGTTGACAGGTGGGGACCACAGGAACATTATAAAAACAAAAATTACAACCTTAAAAAAATTACCCTTATTGTGCTGTTCTCTGTAGATAAGTTAACACTACTGACAGGAACTCTGAGTTACTCTTCCACAGGTGATGGTGAGGGGGGATGCACTTGTACCAAATCATTCACAGCTGGTCACCTAATTTCCTGGGACCAAAGCTTGTTGGAACTAAGGCTCAGGCAGTGCTCACAGAACAGACTCAAGATCACACCATTAACAGAATCCTGGCTGGATATCTACCACCCTCTCATGCACCGTTTGCCAACCTTCTTCATATCAGATGCTCTGGCGTAAATGGAGGACTCAGCTTGTGACTGAGAGCAACTGGCCTAAAAACTCTGGCTCCCCAGGCCATGCCATCCCACCCAGGGACCATTATCTCAGTGCATCTCCAAACCATTCCCCCAGCACACAGTTTGGAAAACTTTGCTGACTACCCTACTTCATAGGAGGCCCAGGTCCCTATTGACTGTTGGTTATTTAAATAATTACAGTCATGTATCACTTAATGACAGGAGTACATTCTGAGAAATGCATCATTAGCTGATTTCATCATTGTGTGAACATTATAGAGTGCATTTAAACCTAGATAGTATAGCCTACTATATACCTACAGCTGGTATAGTCTATTGCTCCTAGGCTACAAACCTATCCAACATGTTATTATACTGAATACTGTAGGCAATTATAACATAATGGTAAATATTTGTGTATTTAAGCATATCTACACGTAGAAATGGTGAGTAAAAATACAGCATTATGATATTATGGGACCACTGTTGTATCTGTAGTTCACTATTGACCAAGATGTTCTTTTGTGGTACGGGGCTGTAGTTAAATTTTCCCAGGTCACTGTTTTTGTTTGTTTGTTTTTTGAGACTAAATATCTGTCACCCAGGCTGGAGTGCAGTGGTGCAATCATGGCTCACTGTAGTCTCAAACTCCTGGGCTCAAATGATCCTCCTGCCGCAGCAACCTGAGAAGCTCAGGCTGCAGGTATATGCCACCACACCTGGCTAATTTTTAAAATGTTTTTGTGGACACGGGGTCTTACTATGTTGCCAACACTGGTCTCAACTCTAGGTTCCTGTTAAGGGCATCAATGCAAGTCTTGGAACTCAAAGAAGCCACTGAAAAACTTTATCTGTTAGGCAGGCTTATCCTGGACTCATATTTAGATACAAGGCCAGAGCAATCTCAGCTACCTGTAGGAAGGCTTCATAATGCAGAAAGAGGTGGCTCCCAACATCTTAGTTAAGACTTTGGACCCTGGGGAAGACTAGGCAAGGGAGTATTGATGTGGGTGGGCCTGGCACAGCTACCTGGGTACCCTCAATAAGCACAGGCTCACCACTGCTTTGGCTGGGATTGGAATAGAACAGATCAGTTTCTTCAGGTAAGGGGTGGGCTACTCAAGACTTCCACCCACTCCCACCTCCCTACTTACAGATGTCCCTCTGCAGGCCATTTCCAGCCAGCTGACCCATGACAGCTCTGCTTACCGTCTTCACAAAGAATAAGCTATCTTCACAGTCCAGCGGTACAATTCTATGAGAGGAAAGAGATGGAAAAGACTGTTAAAAGAGTTTTAAAGTTACCGAAATTTACAGCGTTGACTTTTTTCAACCTGGCAATGACAAGTCATAGACTCAGATTGTTCTCAGGTACTTTCACAACACTGGGTTACATGTATGTAGAATTGGTATGTGGGCCACTAAGGTAAATATGTCCAGCCCCACCTCTACCCCTCAGCTCTGCAGTGGGAAGCACTCAGGGTACAGGGCCTCAGCTGAGCACAACCAACCCAGCCCCAACCCTGGAGTGATATCACTGCCAGGTATGGGACTGTGAGAAAACCACTCATGTCAGCAGCCTCCCCTATCTTTTTTTTTTTTAAAGACAGGGTTTCACCATGTTGGCCAGGCTGGTTTTGAACTCCTGACCTCAGGTGATCCGCCTGCCTCGGCCTCCCAAACTGATGAGATTACAGGCGTGAGCCACCATGCCCAACCTCCCCTATCTTTATCTTCCTAAAACTTGCTCCATATGAGGATGCACCACAATCATATACGCACCTTCCCTGATTATTCACAGCATGTATGTGAAAAGCCATCTTGGAGCTGTAGACCAGAAACAAAACAAAACGAAAGAAAAATCAGTCTGCTCCTCCTCCCCAGAAACTTGTGCAAGATCCTGCTTGGGACTCTCAAGGCTACAGTGAAGTATGTGTCATCCTTGCTTTACACAGATTTACCCTAGATATTTTAGATACTTTCCCCATGGTCCCATGCCACCAGCAGGTGTGGGACCAGTGTCTGACTCTAATCACGGCCCTGCCTCTGCGCAAGTCCTAAGGACTGTCTTGACTCCTGGACCACAACAGGAGAAAATGACATGAGAAGACTGCCGCTCACTGTAGACTGAGAGTGACCCTCCATCCCTGCTCTGAGCACAAGCAGAGGCCACATCTCTGCTACTCATAGTCAAATGCTTTGGCGCCACGGGCAGGGTCAGGCCTTCAGAGCTGAGAAATAACTAGAAAACTCTCTGAGCTTACTCTAAATTCTGTAAGTATAATTTCTTGCATTAACAAGTATTGGATAGTTACACACTAATTCCTGTCTGCATTCATGGCTCCCCACTCCCTTCCCTCTTGGGAGAAAGAAATCTGCTAATCTGAAGCAGTGTGAGGGTCCTTAGTGAAGACACCTTTTTTATTTTTATTTTTTTGAGACAGAGTCTTATTCTGGCACCCAGACTGGAGCGCAGTGGCACCATCTAGACTCACTGCAACCTCCGCCTCCTGGGTTCAAGTGATTCTCCTGCCTCAGCCTCCCCAGTAGTTGGGACTATAGGCGCGTGCCACCACAGCTGGCTAATTTTTGTATTTTTAGTGAAGACGGGGAATTGCCATGTTGGCCAGTATGGTCTCGAACTCCTGACCTCAAGTGATCTGCCTGTCTTGGCCTCCCATAGTGCTGGGATTACAGGGGTGAGCCATTGCACCCTGCCCTCAGTGAACTAATCTATGTGGTGAGAAAGGGGTGGGGCTCTAGGTAGAAGACTGGCCTGGGAGACTCTTCTCCAACTTGACTGGCATTTTCTCCTTGTGCCTTTCTCCAGCTAGGGCAGACACCCAGGCGTAGGAGGCCTTGGGAGTGAGAGGTGGCCTGCTCTGGGAAGGCTGAGTGGCCTAGGCAAGGGCTCGAGTAAAGGAGAAGCAGAATGACTATGCCAGCCATATTGATGGTAAAAGAGAATACCCCACTGTGATAGCAGCTAACATCTATGTGCCCAATTGCTTTACAAGGTGGGTAGTTGAGGAAGCAGATACAGAAAGTTCCCTATCTTGCCCAGGGTCAGATTGATGCAAAGTGAAGGAGTGTTCTCAGACTCAGGTTGGCCAGAAACAGATAGTACAGGGCAGCACAAGGCCTTAAGGGAACAAACTTCCTTTATCCTTCCCCTTTCATGGCCAGAGAAGCAAGATCCAGAAGACCCAGGGGAAAGAAGACCTGAAGCAAGTCTAAAGCCCTGCATCTCAGAGTTCTGGCTCTTTCTTCCATTCCTGGGGCTGCAGAAATAGAATTCTTGTTAGACCAATTAATTGACTAATCTTTCAAATACTCCCTCTTATTACCCAGGACTATAGATATAAGAAAAATGTGGGACATAGACCTGAGGCATCACAGACACATCCTAGAAGTATTCTTAAATAAATTCCCTAATATTGGCATCTGTTGTGTCCTTTGTATAAAGGTGTACACAATGGTCCTCACGTGAAACACTGGGTTAAGTGGACTGGGTTCATGAAGAATCAGCTATGGATAAAGACCACAAAGAGATCCACTGTGACATGCCAAGAGATGTGATGGAAAAATCACTAGATTCTTAAACCATGCAGACCCTAAGACATGGCTAGGCTCAGGGTTTCTGTCATTCTAGAGAGGGACGAGGTCCAGTGCAAGTCTATCTTCCTGTGCCCAGGGCCCCCTGCCTCTATAAACCTCACCGTTCAGGTCCCCAGCTTCATCTTTCTAGCCTTGGAACCCAGGCCTGTCAAGTCTCCTGTGATTCTGGTGTTAATCTGCCTTGCATTCTGGCCTCAAAACATTCTTTCTCAAACAGCTCCTCCATCTTTGGCTCTTTGGCTTCTAAGTAAAGGTTGAATCATGAATGACTCTCCTTCATACATCCCATTATTTTACTCAAACATTTCTCAAAGGGAGATGAAATATAAATTACAAAGGACAAAGAATCTTTCAAAAACAAAGACAAAAAAATTCCTTATAAAAAATATCAGCCATTGCTTACCGCAGAGCTGCCTTAAACGGAATCAACTCAAAGAAATCTAACCCAGATCCCAGAGTCTGCTCTGCTACCTCCTTGGCCTGTAAAATAATAACAAGACAGGGACAATTAGCTTTCACAGTAGGAAAAAGTACACATATAACTGATGGAAGGGCCCTCCTAACACTTATCCAAGATCACACCATGCCCTACAGTGTGCCCTTCCCATCTATGTGACTACTTGGTAGACATGAACAGATTAAAGTGAAAGCATCATGTTAAGGGAAACAAGGGTCTGCTTTCTCCAACCTAGGTTCACAGGACAAAACTGCATTCAGGCAGGTGTGCACTGGAACCTGACCTGCTGGATCCAGAGAAATGACCAGCTGTGATGACAGCAGTGGAATGTGAGGTCTGTAAAAGTGCTTTTTCCCCCACTCTTCCCTGGCTCTTGGAAACAAACGTCTGCCCTCAGAGTTTTAGCCAGATGCTAAGAATATCCAAACATCTAGAGTTACAAAAGACAAGTTAAAAAACAAAGATGTGAGAACTGATATTGAAGGACACCCCACTGCTTTGCCATGTAGTGGCTAAAGGGCTGAGAAATCTAGACAGTACCAGGCATACAAGTTCTGTGAGGAGGGGAGACGGCAAGGAGCTGGTGACTACAGCTACAGTCTCTCTGATATCTACATCATACACAACCTTTCCAATGTCAAATGGCTTCCTTCAGAAAAGGTCCTATTGGCATTTGGGAGGCATCAAGCCGACTCTTCTCATCTCCTTACTGGGTCAGATATAGGAATCCAACTCAGCAGGGCAGGTTAACCGCAAAACAGCAAGGCAGATAATGGTCAGAGAACGGGAACACATGTGCTTGTCTAGGAAAAGCAAGTCAGATTTTCTAATCTTTACCTGTTTTTTTTTTTTTAAAACACTGAGTTATAGGAAATCAAACTTACCGAACTTTATCAGAATTCACAGAATAATCTACAGTTTTTATGTTTTTTAGCTTTTAAAAAAGTCTTTTGTTTTAGCTATTCAATAGAACAATGTGCTACAGAATGATTTTTCCTTAACACAACTAGATGTCTACAAAGAAGCACCGATAAGTTGTCATCCATAAGACAACAGCAGCATGGTCACAGGCAGCAGGCGCTCAGTGCTTTAAAGGTATCTCTCTGCCTAGTGTCAAAGAGGCCCAAGCTCGCACAAGAGTCAGTACTACAAGGTGTCCAAAGAAGAAACACATGGATAGAATGTTTTACATTAAAATAATAACTACAGAAAGAGAAACACGGTATTTAAATTACCTTTGTTAGACTGGAAGTTTTAGCATAACATGCAATGCCAGCCAAAACAGCCTCAATAACAGCAGCATATATCTGGGACAACAGCCTATTCAAAAAAAATAATAGTTAACATTACAGCATCATGAGGTTTTTGTCAAAAGATGCATGCACACAAATAACGGCCCCCAAGAAACTGATTTTTAAACAGAATGGAAAAAGGCAAAAATAAAACCCACTGATTTCTAAACCTTTTAAAAGTCACAAGCCTGGGCTGGGTGTGCTGCCTCAGGCTTATAATCCCAGCACTTTGGGAGGCTGAGACAGGCAGACTGCTTGAGCCCAGGAGTTTGAGACCAGCCTGGGCAACACAGCAAAACCCCAGCTCGACAAAAAAAATAAAAATAAGATTATCCAGGTGTGCTGAGGTATGTCTGTAGTCCCAACTATTTGGGAGGCTGAGGCTGAATGGTAATTTTAGTCCAGGAGGCAGGGAGGTTACAGTGAGCCAAGGCTGTGTCACTATACTCCAGCTTGGGTGACAGAGTGGGACCCTGTCTCAAAAAAAAAAAGAGTCATATGCCTGGTTTGATTTATACTTTGCTTTTGTTAAATCACCTTAAGGAAAATTGGCTCCTCTGAATTCTGCTCAAGAGATTGCCCCTCCCTGTTTGTAACCAAACAGAATAAAAATATGAAGTCTCATTGACCCCTCTATGTGCAAGAGCAGCTACCCACAGACCAGGAATCCCTTCAGTGTTATCACACCCACTTGCTGCTTTTCCAGGGACCTAACCACACTGTAGTTTCATTTCGTTTTTTCACTAGACCTGCTGACGGCTGGCTACTACTGGAACCTCTAGGTGGAAGGCCTCAGAGGAGAAGAGAGATGACTAGACTGAGGAGGGGCTGGGTTTCATTTAAATTCAAGTTAAACAGCTGCAGACCCCTCTCCAAGCAGCTTGCCTCATTTAGAGAACAGAGAATGCTTCTGAGGAGATGTCTCACCTTTCCCCTAGATAATGTTCCTTCTCTCTGACTTCTAACTTCCACAGTATAAAACTTCCCAGTTTTACTCAGCCGGGCGCAGTGGGACAAGACTGTAATCTCAGCACTTTGGGAGGTCAAGGTAAGCGGATCACCTGAGGTCGGGAGTTCGAGACCAGCCTGACCAACATGGAGAAACCCCATCTCTACTAAAAATATAAAATTAGCTGGGCATGGTGGCACATGCCTGTAATCCCAGCTACTCGGGAGACTGAGCCAGGAGGATCGCTTAAACCCAGGAAGTGGAGGTTGCACTAAGCCAAGATCGCGCCATTGCACTCCAGCCTAAGCAACAAGAGCAAAACTCTGTCTAAAAAATAAAAAATAAAGAAAGAAAGAAGAAGGTTTTTCTCTGCCAGACTAGACTACCACGGAGGTCCCTAGAAAAACCAGTCTGGTTCCTTTTTGGGAGGGAAGTTTTTCCACCTTGGCATTTAAGGCAGGTAATTCTTTGCTGTGTGGTTTGTCCTGTGCATTGCAAGATGCTTGGCAGCACCCCTGGCTGCTAACTAACCAGCATCCCTACCCACTAGGTGTTGGTAGCATCCCAGTTGTGATAATCAAAAATTTCTCTAGAATCTGCAAAATGTTCCTCTGAGTCGGGAAAAATAGGGGAGGGATATTCAATAGAATTGCCCTTGGTTGAGAATCACTGTCTTGGAGAAAGGAGGTGCAGGCTCTTCTTAGGACACTTACAAAGAGAAGGGGCTCAACCAAGAGGCCCTGAAAGGCAAAAAGAGGCACCCGGGAAGGAACTGACAAGGTCTCACCTGAGAATATGTCTATTTTTAAGCCCATAAGAATCTTGTAACAGGTAAAGGAAGGTGATAGGAGTTTGAAAGTGGGAAAAAACACAGAAATGATTTGGTCTAATCCTCTCATCTTCTAGAAGAAGCAATAAGGGCCTCTGGAAGTGGAGTAAGTTGTCTATTAAGTCACAGAAAATTCATGGCTGACCCAAACTCAGATCTGCTCTCAGCCTGGTGTTTTTCCACTGTGCCATATCACATTGCCACCTCCTTAAATTTCCTCCTTGGCTCCTGCACTACACCTCCACAATGTAGGTAAGAGATTACGGTTGAGTTGAACAACAACAACAAAAAAAAAAACAGGGAGAGCTCAATGACAGCTCCAAGTAACATATTCTGAAGACTTTTGGCCTGGCCAGGCCAGGGCAGAGGGTATACTCTGGAAGGGGCCTGACAGAGGGATATGAATGAGCTTGGCCCCTTCCAGGTGAGACCAGAATCCTCTACACTTGGGCACTAAGGGTGCAGTTTTAAAGATGTCAAACCCAAAGACATGCAAAGATAACCCCCTCATCAGCTGATTCAAGCATCACTCAGTACTAACACTGGTCAGGCCTTCCCCTTGTTTGGTCTTCTCCTATACAGATCCGTACACAAGAGCTCAATACACAAGCCACATGGCTGCTGACCCACAAAAAGGCCTTCATGTTGCTGTTGTCACTTTATTTTTTTTTTGAGACAGTCTCACTCTGTTGCCCAGGCTAGAGTGCAGTGGCGTGATCTCAGCTCACTGCAACCACAGCCTCCTGGGTTCAGGCGATTCTCCTGCCTCAGCTTCCTGAGTAGCTGGGATTACAGGCACCCACCACCTTGCCTGGCTAATTTTTGTATTTTTAGTAGAGACAGGGTTTCACCATCTTGGCCAGGCTGGTCTCAAACTCCTGACACTCGCCTCAGCCTCCCAAAGTGCTAAGATTACAGGCATGAGCCACTGTGCCCAGCCTCTGTTGTGACTTTCACTTGAATACACATGTTCCACTGGACCTGTGATTTGGCAAATCTCTCAATGTGCACCCAGTTACCACTCAATACCAGTCCCTGATGCAGGGCATCAATGGATTTGGTTTAGGCAAAATGTTTAAGGGTTTAGCATAAGGATCCAGGGCAGTGGCTAAGGAGCGCTGGCACAGAAGTACAAGCAGGCACAGGGTAAGACTATACCCACCAACACGTGAGTAAGTGGTTGACTTGTTGCTAAAGAAACGAAGCCCACAAAAGAACTACATACAAGTTATGATTATAGCTTAAGTGAATAGTTTTTTTTTGAAAGCCCAGAAAGTTATATACATATACAAACACACACACGTATACACACACATTTTTTTTTTTTTTTTTTTTTTTAGACAGAGTCTTGCTCTGTCACCCAGGCTAGAGTACAGTGGCACCATTTCTGCTCACTGCAACCTCTGTATCCCAGGTCCAAGCACTTCTGTCTCAGCCTCCCGAGTAGCTGGGTTTACAGGCATGTGCCACCACGCCGGCTAATTTTTGTATTTTTAGTAGAGATGGGGTTTTGCCATGCTGGCCAAGCTAGGCTTGAACTCCTGACCTCAGGTGATCCACCTCCCGAGGCCTCCCAAAGTGCTGGATTACAGGTGTGAGCCACCGCACCCAGCCACACACACACATTAGTGAGACAGGAACTCACTCTGTCATCCAGGATGCAGTGTAGTGGTGTGATCTCGGCTCACTGCAGCCTTGACCTCCCCAGGCTCAGATGATCTTCCTGCCTCAGCCTCCCAAGTAGCTGGGAATTCAGGCATGTGCCACTACACCCAGCTAATTTTTCTATTTTTTGCAGAGACAGGATTCCACAAGGTTGCCCAGGCTAGTCTTGAATTCCTGGGCTCAAGCAATCTGCCTGCCTTGGCCCCCCAAAGTCCTGGGATTTCAGATGTGAGCCACTGTGCTCAGCCCCAGAAATATATAAATTAAGATACTAATGGGTAGTGCCAGAGAGAAGAAATTATAGTTGATCTTAATTTCTTTTCTCTACTTGCATACTTTCTATTTTCTACTTGCAAACAGAATCACACTCACAATAGTGTGATTCTATTTCTTCTATTATATTTTTCCCAATACAACTTTGTGGGCCCTGCCCTAGAAATGCTGATTGTAATGCTGAGACTGGGCCTGGAGAACCTATATTTTAAAGAGATCCCTAGATAATCTTTTGTAGTCTGTCACTGCTGGCCATAGGGAAGCACTGATCTATATCCCACCAAATTATGCTGCAGTATTTAATTAGGTAATAATAAAATTCTATTATGTCCATACTGCTAAAGGAGAATGCTTTTTGAAATTCAATAGTTTCAGCACAAATGAGTTTATTTTCTGTCTTTGGCTTCTTGCTGTATATGAAAGAAGAGAGGTCAACACTAGGCAGGACCTTTCTGAGGTTGCACAGCCAGTGTTCACACCCTCTGACTCTGTTCCATAGGCTTAAGTGTCAAATCCAGAGAAAAACACTCTTCAGACCAGTTGGGGTTTCACATGATTCTCCCAATGGATTTCAAGATGGTTTATTCTTAGAAAAGTCCTTAATTTAAAAATGCATTTTGTAGAAAACATATCAAGGGAGTTACATCATATAATGCATGGGTGTGCCGGTAGGAAGTCTCTGAGGTCTAGAGAGAAGAGCAGATGGCAAAGCTGGCAGGGTTCTCTGGCCTGAAATTCAAGCTGAGAGAAACTTAGGAAATGACATGGTAATGGTTCACCTCATAAACCAGATGTCTTCTTTTTTTTGTTTTGAGGCAGAGTCTCCCACTGTTGCCAAGAGCGCAGTGGTGCAATCATAGCTCACTGAAATCTTGACCTCCCAGGCTTAAGTGATCCTCCCACATCCGCCTCTCAAGTAGCTGGGACCACAGGCATGCACCACCATGCCTGGCTAATTTTTTATGTTCTGTAGAGACAGCATCTGCTTATGTTGCCCAGGCTGGTCTTGAACTCCTGGCCTCAAGTGATCCTCCCACCTCAGCTTCCCAAAATGTTGGGATTATAGGCTCACACCACCATACCCAGCAAAACCAGATGTCTTAAACACCGCTGATCTCAAAAGGAAGTATACAGGACAGTCACAACTAAGTAACTCAGCTCTGAGAAAGAAAAAATAAAATCCAAAGACTTACATTTGTTCAGTTTTCTTGGGCAGCTGGCTATCACCACCTGTGAAAGAGGCCAACTAAGAATATGACAAGAGCAGAGTATGCAAACCCTTAACAAGGAAGCTAGAAATGCTTCATTTACCTGGAAGGCACTGTCAAAAACTACATTTTGTTTTTGTTTTTGAGACAGAGTTTAGCTCTTTCACCCAGGCTGGAGTACAGTGGTGCCATCTTGGCTCACTGCATCCTCTGCTTCTGGGGTTCAAGTAATTCTCCTGCCTCAGCCTCCCAAGTAGCTGGGATTACAGGTGCATGCCACCATGCCTGGCTAATTTTTGTATTTTTAGTAGAGGTGGAGTTTCACCATGTTGGCCAGGCTTGTCTTGAACTCCTGACTTCAGGTGACCCACCTTGGCCTCCCAAAGTGCTTAGGATCACAGGTGTGAGCCACCACGCCCGGCCCATTTTTTTTCTTTTAAGTTAAATACAGTATAAACACCAACAACAGTGGAACCTGGCCACTTCCAATAGCCTCCTGGACCTTCGCCCGCATTTCCCACTTTTACAACCCACTCAGCATCACCACTAGATACCAGAGATGTGCAGAAATCTTAGGTTCTGGAATGTTTTTGCTTTTATTTTTAGTTTTTTAAACTTTGAAGCATCAGTAAACAGGTTCAGTTCTACCATTTGCTTTATCTCCTCAATTACCTGACCCAAGTTATGCTTCTTTCCAGTTTCCTGGTTTATTTAACAACATCCAGAATAAAATAGGGCTTCTGATGTACTTTCCTCTGTGTAGCAATGCTGAGACCTGCGTTCATTCCAGAGGTTCTTTTCCATGTCTCTTTGGATGCCTGCAACTTCTTGTTACCCCAGTAAGCAGGGCAGCCCCACCCAGCCCAGCCTTTCTGGATGGCCCCACGGCATGCTCCTGGCTTCTAAGTACTCTTTCATTATGGCCTTTTCTCTCTTTCCTCACAAGAACAGTCGAGTGGGCACCTGGCTGAGTCACTGAAATTCCCATTGTGGACCTTACCTCCTGCTCTCTCTCTTTTTTTTTTTTTTTAAGACAGAGTCTCGCTCTGTTGCCCAGGCTGGAGTACAGTGGCTCAATCTTGGCTCACTGCAACTTCCACCTCCCAGGTTCAAGCGATTATGGTGCCTCAGCCTCCCAAGTAGCTGGAACTTTAAGTATGCACCACCACGCCTGGTTAATTTTTGTATTTTTAGTAGAGATGGAGTTTCATCATGTTGACCAGGCTGGTCACAAACTCCTTACCTCAAGTGATCTACCCGCCATGGCCTCCCAAAGTGCTGGGATTACATGTGTGAGCCACCACACTTGGCCATTACCTCCTGCTATCTTAAAGTAGGTCTTATTCATCTTGGCCTCCCCTGTGATACTAAGCAAAGGGCTATACACATGGTTAGACTTAATGTAGGTTACACCAATCATCTTCCTCTTGAACCACATTCTGTGAGAAATGTGTTAGAAACATCAACTATCCAGAAGTAATCAGAGAGGGAGCTGGAGGCCCATGAATTGGGTATCATGAGCTTCTGAGCAAAGTAGTGAATCTTGTGTCAACTTTTAGTTCATGGGAGCAACTATTCATTAGAAAAGCTGATGAGATGACAATTTACAGGGACTTACCCAAGTAAGGAACATGAGTAGCTCCAAAAAAGTATGTTCTTGAACAAGCAAGAGGTCCCTTTGGTGAGACACACTGGGCTACCTGGATGTCAGAAAAAAATAAAAATAAAAAAGGCACAATAACTTAGGCATGTACTAGTAGAGAAACAAAAGTATAGAGTTAATAGAAATAAATTTTCTTTCTTTTTTATTGAGACGGAGTCTCACTCTCTTGCCCAGGATGGAGTGCAGTGGCGCAGTCTCGGCTCACTGCAACCTCCACCTATCTGGCTCAAGTGATTCTACTGACCCCCCCAGTAGCTGGGACTACAGAGGCACACCACTGCATCCAGCTAAATTTTTTTTTTTTGTATTTTTAGTAGAGGCAGGGTTTCACCATGTTGACCAGGCTGGTCTTGAACTCCTAACCTCAGGTGATCTGCCCACCTTGGCCTCCCAAAGTGCTGAGATTATAGGCGTGAGCCACTGTGCCCAGCCAGAAATACATTTTCTTCTACAAAACTGATTTATTCCCCCTTGTTAAAGACATGGGGGAAAGATTATCTTTAACTGTTATTCCAAAGGTATCTTTTGTGTGTGTGTGGTTTAAACCTTGGCTATATTGCGAGGGTGCAGCAGTTGGATACTCAGTCAGCTCAGGATACTAAGGAATTCACAACTCAGAAGGAAAAAGGAAGCAATGTGTTTGGGTTTTGACTATAATTAATACTCAGTCCAGAGCTTTCACAGTGAAGACCCTGGCTGACACGACAGGAAGAGGTGTGGGGCAGTTCCAAATTCAGGAAAGGAGGGTGCTAACCACATCCCCACCTTCATTTTTATTTCAACTCTGTGTCAGGCTGAATCAATTATGAGCTTTCCTGGAAGACCATAGCCCCTGCGGAAGAAAAAATAAGTTCCTCTAGGTTTTCAAAATTTTTTTTTTTGAGACGGAGTCTCGCTCTGTACCCAGGCTGCAGTACAGTGGTATGATCTTGGCTCACTGCTAGAAGGGTATTTTCATTAGTTCTCTTTCAGCATTCAAAATATAGGTGTCACTTCCTTCTGGCCTTCATGGTTTCTGATAAGAAAGAAATACAACTTTCATTCAAAAATTGTCAGCTGGAAGTGATGGTTCATGTCTGTGATCCCAGCACTTTGGGAGGCCGAGGTGAGTGGATGACCTGAGGTCAGGAGTTGGAGACCAGCCTGGCCAACATGGTAAAACCTCATCTCTACTAAAAATATAAAAATGAGCCAAGTGCGGTAGCAGGCGACTGTAGCCCCAGCTAAAATTGTCTTCCCCCTATGAATAAGGTGCCATTTCTCTCTGGCTGCCATCAAGATTTTTTTGTCTGTGCTGGGTGTGGTGGCTCATGTCTGTAATCTCAGCACTCTGGGAGGCCAACACAGGCAAATCACTTGAAGTCAGGAGTTCGAGACCAGCCTGGCCAACATGGTGAAACCCTGTTTCTAACTAAAAATAAAAAAATTATTTACGAGACCTTCATGCAGAAAAATAAAAATAAAATAAATAAAAATAAAAAAAATTAGCCAGGCATGGTGGTACGTGCCTGTATTCCCAGCTCCTTGGGAGGCTGAGGCAGGAGAATTGCTTGAACCTGGCACTCTCAATAAACAATGACCATCAAGTTTGGTTTCTGTCCTTAAATATAACAGTCAAGGCATAACAAACTTAGGCTTGGAATAACTATCTTCAAATTATTTTGAATTTTAAAAATTCTATTGACAACACTACCCTGACAACTTAAAGGGTGGTCTGTGAAACTATGTTTTTAACCTTTTTCCTTCAAGTATTTCAAAATTAAATGTGATGTTTTCAAATGATACCTAGTACCTATATAAAAGTACACAGTTGCTAATCACTTCTTTTTACTCTAAAACAACTTCAAGTTCAGGGTTAAATCAACACACTAACTGGAAAAAGTTCCTTCCTTTTGTCTAGCTCCCCTATCCAAGCAGTCCGGCCACTCACCATGTGCTTGGCAAAGCTACCGCCAGGACCAGTGCTTCGTACCAGGTGTCCTTCAGAAGGGAAGTTAAAGTTGCCAGCATTTAGGTTTTCTCGTGTGGAGTGATTACCAAAGAGAACAAATGGCTGCCGATTAGGGCTAGAGAGCGAAGACAAAAGCATGTGATTAGAAAAGAGTTCCTGGCCAAGGCAACCTTCCATGGCCTTAATAAGTCCTCAGGCTTTTCTGAGTGATGCCTGCAGACTGAGCAAAGTGGTCAGTCAGTACAGTCCACTGAACGTCCTTGGCTGGTTGGGAAGGGATGCCAGCTGTCTCCGACTCTTCCTACCGAACCATAGGGATCAGTTAACATTTAGGGACATAACTAAACTCCAGCTAGGTTTGTATTTTCAGCATGTCCCACTTTTTGAGGAATATGTTCCACAGAACTTATTCTATGGAATAAGTGATAGAGCAAAACTCCAGTATTGTAAAATAGAATTTTAATAGAAATACGAGCTTTAAAGGACGACAGTTATGATACATGGACTAGACAGACAATAGGGCAGTCACCAATTGCTGAGTAACTTTCAACAGGGAAGGAGCACAGGAGGGTTGCAAATTTTCTCAATACCACACCTACCTGCCTCTGTACCCACCCTCTTTCTCCCTGCCCTCTTGGCTGAACTTTTCCTCTCCCCCACTTTCTGCTCACTCCTCAGCCCACTCTAAACAGCCTCCTCAGTCATTTCACCCAGAGAATTCTTGCTGAAGTCACCAAGGAACTTCCATGTAGCATAGAGTAAATTCAACAGATCAGGTCTTCAGGTCTTCCTTCCTTTTCTGGTCTCTGAGAAGCACTTGATTCCTTCCACCCTCCACTGCAACAACCCTCCACTCCCCTCAGTCTCCCCAGTGAGTCACCCTCTTCTTCCACCTGGCCTTGAATAGTCCCGGGTTTACCTGCAGCTTGCTGCTCCCTCCTCTCCTCTGTGATGATCTATTCCCTATATCTGCTCCCATTCCAGTTCTTGCAGGAAATAAATGGCATCACAATCCACCCAGGGACCCAGCCATTTGAAAGGCCTCCTTGACTTCTGCTTCCTTCCCCTCTAAATCTAATCAACCTCCCCCAAATCATTCCTATTTAGCTATTTTCTTTCTTTGTTTATTTTTTGAGATGATGTCTTGCTCTGTCACTCAGGCTGGAGTACACTGGCATGATCTCCACTCACTGCAACCTCTGCCTCCCTGGTTCAAGCAATTCAGCAATTCTCCTGCCTCAGCCTCCTGAGTAGCTGGGACTACAAGGGTGTGCCACCACACCTGGTGTTTAGCCATTTCCTTCCATGGTCATGGCTGCAACCTTAGTCCATGCTACCATCATTTCTTCCCTGGACAACTGCAAAACTTCCTCACTGTTTCCCTGCTTCTGCTCTTGCCCTTCTATAATAGATTCTCTACATTGCAGTGATGATAATCTTTTAAATGTGCAAAAAATTTACTGCCTTTATGTTATTTTCAGGAGAAGGGCCAAAATCTTGAACATGGCCAAAGAACTGGTAAGATCTAGTGAACTTCCTCAGCTCCATGTAAGGCCACTCAACTCCAACTTCAATACTCCAGCTAAGCTCATTTTCTTTGATGTCCCTTGTGTCCTTGTCTCAGGGCCTCTGCTCTTCGTCCTCCTCCCAGTTATCTCTGTTCACTGTTCAGCTCTCTCCTGGAGAGGGCTGGGTTCCCCTGTGATGGGCTCCATAGTACTATGCTATCTTCTCCTTCATGGCATCAGTCAGTTAGTAATAATAGATTTCTTTGTTAAGTTGTTGGATTAATGTCTTTTTCTCCACTACACTATAAACTTTATGAGGGCAATGACCATGTTTGCCTCATTTTTTAAAACCATGAATCTCTCTTGCTTGGTATGTCACATGTTCTCAGTAAATATTTGACGACTCTATCCTCTATCCTCTTCCTAAATTGCCCCTAGTGTGTGCCATGTAAATAATTCTTTGCATTTGTTTTCATTACTCTTAAAAATACTACCTTACAGTTCAGGCAAACAAGGGCTCTTAAAAGCAAACATGGCTGATTTTTCTTCTGAAGCTTAATTCAAGCAGAGTGACACTCTGGACAGAAAAAGATGCCTCTGAGTACCAGTCAGGGTACTTTGTTTCACTATTAGATTGGATTGGAATTGGGGGAAGAAAAGACAGATGAAATGTACTCTCTATCCATCAGAGGAAGTATCTCCTGCTCATCATGACAAAAGAGATGTGGGAGGAAACACTTCCAAACCCTCATTGCTCCCATCTTCTCTGTGGGACTGGACCTTCACACCTGATCCCATTTACTCCCTGCAAGCCACTGTTGCTCCCCTGCCCAGCCCTCGAACTATGCATATGTCATATGCTTATTTATTTATTTATTTCTGAGACGGAGTTTCACTCCTGTTGCCCAAGCTGGAGTGCAATGGCGCAATCTCAGCTCACTGCAACCTCTGCCTCCCAGGTTCAAGCAATTCTCCTGTTTCAGCCTCCTTAGTAGCTGGGATTACAGGTGCATACCACCATGCCAGGCCAATTTTTGTATTTTTAGTAGAGGCGGGGTTTCATCATATTGGTCAAGCTGGTCTTGAACTCCTGACCTCAGGTTATCCGCCTGTCTTGGCCTCCCAAAGTGTTGGGTTTACAGGTGTGAGTCACTGTGCCTGGCTGACAACAGTGTTTGAAAAGCTAGCTTACTATAAAATAAAAAATAAAAAGCATGAAACAGACAAATTTACGCAGTATAGATTTCTTACCCTGTGATGACTAAACTCAACCCACATTTTCCCGACTCTAGATTCTGAACTTGGATGCACCCCCACAGCCACTCCCACTTTGCCAACTCCATTTTCTCTATTACCATTCATCCTTCTTCCCCAAAAAATAAACTTACCTGTTTTCAGTTATATGGCTAGAGATCATTCCATGACTGAAATAACTTCTGAATGGCTAAAAAGAATCCAACATTGTATATATTAAGACCACAATCTGGTAAAACAATCACAACACCCCTCACATAAATATGTATGTACATGCACACTTCAGGAGAGTGCATAATATGTGTGTGTGTGAGAGAGGGAGGGGTACAGAGAGAGATGCATGTTTGTAGATTATTACAAAAACATGGAAAGATGTGTATGGTGAGTAGCATTATGAATTTTAGGAATAAGTGACAAACAAAATAATAGCAAAAAAGAAAAAAAGACAAAACCTGCAAAAAAGAAAGTAAAGAAAAAAATTCTTTTAATTTACAGTGTTTAACTACTGAAAGGAAATTGGAGCAACCACCATCTATGGTGTAAGTTGCTAAGTGGAAATTTTTTCTTTAAATTTTCTTCAACATTTCCAATAAATTAATATATACAAATTCTATTTTGCTAATTTAAAATCAGTAATGAGAAGGAATCCAAGGAATTTAGAAGTATACTGACAGAAGTTTCCTGGGAAATCAATGAAGTAATTCTCAGCTTCTGGATGCACAGTGTCGGGCTAAACACTGATAAAAACTTAACATGCATGGTTCCATGTCCAAAGGATCTAAAAATTCAAATGGTAATTTTAATCCCACTAAATAACATTTACTGTATTTTTTCTGATTAATATATGTTCATTGTAGAAGACAATAAAAACCACCTACAATTTCTAAAAATTATGAACATTTTAGTAAGTTTTCTTCAAATCTTCTATGGTACATCATAGACTATGTATGATTGTACTCTGTTCATGGAAATTTATATTGTTAACTCTTCTATATCACGGAAAAAATTTCACACACACACTCCTCTCTCACGTAATAAAATTAACAAATTTCATCTGAAGCTCTGATGATTTCCTTAAGGCAGATCTGGAAATGAAACCATAGAATAAAAAGGCAGAACTATGTTGCCAAACTGTTTTTTTTAATAAAGCTCTATCCATATACACTTCTACCTACAATATACAGTGTGCCTATCTCATGGTCTCCTCGTAAGCACTGCCTATGAAATGGTTTCAATATATTTGCCAAGTTGACAAATGAAAAATGGGACCTTACTGTTTGTTGTCTTCTTTTACACCCCTTGGCTTTTTAATAAAGTAGAATATTTTAGACATGTTCAGTGACCATTTGGATTTTCCTTCATTAAGGGAAAGTTAACAGTTTATTTATATTAATTCCCTTCATTAAGAAAGTTAACAGTTTATTTACATTCTCTGGATATTTATCAATTGAAGTGTTTATTTATTTATTTATTGAGATGGTGTTTTGCTCTTGTTGCCCAGGCTGGAGTGCAATGGCACGATCTTGGCTCACTGCAACCTCCGCCTCCCAGGTTCAAGCAATTCTCCTGCCTTGGCCTCCCAACTAGGCACGTGCCACCACACCTGGCTAATTTTGTATTCTTAGTAGAGACAGGGTTTTCACTATGTTGGTCAGGCTGGTCTTGAACTCCTGACCTCAGGTGATCCACCTGTCTTGGCCTCCAAAGTAATGGGATTACAGGCGTGAGCCACCGTGCCTGGCTCAAATGGAGTTCTGATGTTTATCTTACTGATTTGTAAAAACTACAGATTAACATAATACTTAAAATTTATTGTGGGCTTACCATGTGACTGTGACAGGCACTTATCACCTCAAGCAATCCTAATAACCTATGAGCTTCATTCTATCATTATCTCCTCTCTAGAGATGAGTTGACAAAAGTTAATTTACTTGTCCAGGTCACAGAGCTAGTTAAGTGCATAACTGGGATTCTAACTGGGTAATCATTTGGGGGAAAAAAAAATAAAAGTAGATCCATATCTCACAACATAGTCCCACAAACTCCATTTGGATTAGGGATCTAAATGTAAAAATTCAAGCCATAACAAGTACTAGAGGATGACTTTAATTACACACTTTCCCTATATAATGACTCAAAATTCAGAGGCAATGCAAGAAGAGGCAGCTCAATTTACATAAAAACAAAAATGTCTACATGGCAAAAAAATCCCCATTATAAGCAAACCAACTGATAAATATGGAAAAAGTATTTGGAATATATACTAGAGACAAAATGCTAATAGCCCAAATATATAACAAACTCTTAAAAACCAGGGGACAAAAAACCTCCTAAAACTTATGCTCCATAGTTCAGTTAATAATACTGTACTAATATTAAAATGGGAAAACAACATTTAAACAAACTATAAAATGTCCACCAAACATATAAAGGAATGTTCCAACTTACTCATTAGAGAAATGTAAATTAAAACAATACTGATATACTATTTTTCATCTGTGAAGCTGAAAAATTTTAAGTATTACATACACATTCTATTGGTGAAGCTGTGGACAACAGGCATTCATATAGTGCTGGTGGGAATGCAAATCGGTACCACCCTTCTGAAGGGGAATTTGGCAATAACTAACAACATCACATATGCACTTACCTTTTGACCCAGCAATCCCATCATTAGGTATATATACCTCCAACAATAGGAGCATACATAAGAGTAGAGTTATTTACTATGCCTCTGTTTGGAAAATATTAGAAACAACTTCAATATGTGCACATACAAGAGGGGCTGAATAAATTAAGACAAATCCACAAAATGGAGTACTATGAATCTAACAAGGAATGAGGAAGGTCTCAATGAACTGACTTGAGTATGTTTACATCATTAAGTAAACAAAGAAAAAAAAAACTGACTGGGAAAGAGTTCCAGGATATACTGTTAAGTGGAAATGACTGTATGCTACTCTTCAATGTTGGGTGAGAATATGAGAAAATGCACATGTATTTATACATTAGTGAAACAGAAAAGATAAATTAGAAACTCAAGAGGTTTGATACCTACTTAATAGAGTTGGTAGAAAATGGGTGGAAAGAAGAAGGCAGTAAGAATAGGGTAACGGGAATCAACAGTGACACTTCTGAGTATACCTTTTGGAATCTCTTTCACTCTTAGAATCATAGCAATAAAAGAAGAAAAAATAACCTGCAAAACTGAGAAGGGCATGAGTGAGATGTGGAACAACTTTCAAGTGGTCTAATGTAGAAGCAACCGGAGTCCCTCAAGGAGAGAAGAGAGATTTGGAACAGAAAAAATAATTGAAGAATTAATAGTGAAACACTTTCCAAACTTAAGACATACCATAATCAAATTACTCAAAATCAGTAATAAAGAGAAAATCTTACAAGCTGCCAGAGGGAAAAAAAAGGCCTGCTATATTTGGAGATTAGGATGAAAGACTATGGTATGTACAAAGATTAGGATGAAAGACTTCTCATCAGAAATAATGCAAGCAAAAAGATACTGAAGCAAGATCTTTCAAGTATAGAAAAGTAAAAACTGTCAATCTAGAATTTAGACATGGAAAAATATATATTTCAAAAATGAAGGCAAAATAAAGATTTTTTTCCAGACATTCAAAAGCTGAAAGAATTTATCATCAGAAGATTAATACCACAAAAAAATATTAAGGACCATCCTTCAAGGAGAGGGATACCAAGGGGAAGTCTGGGTCTTCACAAAGCAATGAGGAACACCAGGGAGAGCAATGACTTGGGCAAATATACTACATTTGACCTTAGTCAAAAGGCTGAGATGTGATTCATGGGCAAATATATAGGAATTGTTCCTCATTATTTAAATCTTTAAGAAAAATAATTGACTGTTTAAAGAAAAATAAGAGCACTGTATTGTGGGCTTTATAAAATATGTGAAGGTGGAGGGTCTGATGACTCATGCCTATAATCCCAGTACATTGGGAGGCCGAGGCAGGCGATCACTTGAGATTAGTTCAAGACCAGCCTGGCCAACATGGTGAACCCTGTTTCTACTTAAAAAAAAAAAAAATTAGCTGGACACGGTGGTGTGTGCCAGTAATCCTAGCTACTTGGGTGGCTGAGGCAGGAGAACTGCTTGAACCCTGGAGGAAGACGTTCCAGTGAGCTGATATCATGCCATGCACTACAGCCTGGGTGACAGAGTGAGACTCCATCTCAAAAAAAAAGAAAAGGTAAAGGTAAAATGCCTAACAACAAAGATCAATTACAGCTCCAAACTGTCAGCAGGAGGGCTTGCTCTGAGCCACAAGGGAGCACAGGAGAGTTGAGGGTGCAGTAGTGCCCAAGAAGGATAGAATGCCTTAAAAGGGTTCCTCTGATCCTTCCTGGTGATCAGTTTTTGAGACTGTCCTGTGTCTTGGTTCTCAATCTAGATACTCAAGAGCCTGGTAACTGCTAACTAGTGTCATCTGCTTGGAAAGACATCTTGGCATTCATTATCTGGAGGTTAAACTGACAAAGGTGTGCTACTCACATGAGGAGAATTATTCCTATATTTATTAACTAGTGCCCAGAATTCCTGGCATGACCACACTGCAAAACAAACATCCTTCTAATGAAGAAACTGGCACAAAAAAAGGACAGCTTTTTATATAGGGTTGGCATGGGGGGAAATTTCTTCATGGTATATAACACAGGTTAAAGAAATGATAAATTAGAATTGATAGTCTTGCATTTTGGAAAAAATGTAATAAAAAATTAAAATAATAAATGAATTAACCATTTTCTTCTTCCTCTTTGATCCTTCCCTTACATACCTCACCCGCCTGAGATTCTGAAAGTTCCAGCAGGAAAGGAATTTCTGTGTCAAAATTAGCGAAGAAGCTAGTCCACTGACGTTCAAAAGCCACCAAATCCTGGGAAAAAAGGAAAAAGATAATGTGTTTGGTCATATAAAGGAGGTATTTTAGAAAACAAAAATTATGAAACTGTAAATTATCTCAAAACACCAGACCATTTATATATGTTATTTTAAAAGGTAATGGCAAACTACTAGTACATGCTACTCATATGGATGAATCTCAAAACGATTATGACAAGTGAAAGAAAGAGCCGGATATAAAAGACCACCTGGTATGTGGTCCTTTCCTATGTGTGAAATATCCAGGAAAAGCAAATCTGTACAGGCAAAAAGTAGACTAATTGTTGCCTGGGGTTGGGATGGAGACTGACTGTAAGTAGGAACAAGGGAACTTTCTGGGTTGATGAAAATGTTCTAAAATTCTGTTGTGGTGATGACTGTACAACTCTGTAAATTTACTAAAAATCATTGAGTTGTACGCTTAAAATGGATGAGTATTATGGCACATAAATTATACTCCAAATAAAGCCATTTAAAAGGACAGCTAGGAGAAGTGGTTCACATCTGTAACTGCAGAACTTTGGGAGGCCAAGGTGGGATAATCACTTGAGCCCAGGAGTTTCAGACCAGTGTCGTCAACAGGATGAGAGCTCATCTCTACCAAAAAACAAAACAAAACAAAACAAAACAAAACAAACAAACAAAACAACCTCACAAAAAATGAGCTGAGCTTGGTGATGTGTGCCTATAATCTCAGCTACTCAGGAGGCTGGGGTGAGGGGATCGCTTGAGTCCAAGAGGTCCAAGTTGGAGTGAACTAGGATTGTGCTGCTACACTCCAGCCTGGGTGACAGAGTAGGACTTTGTCTGGACAAATGAATGAATGAATGAATGAATGGGCAGTAATGATCCTTAAGCGCTTTACTTTAGCAGCCCTGTTGGGAAAAACTTATTTACGGGGCACCTAAAGGATGGTACCACATCCAGTGCCAAAAGGGTCACATCTGTGCAGCTTTGTTCAAGGACTGATTGACTTTAAAGTCCAGGGTGGCACAGAGCTTTCTCCTTCCTTATATCCTCTTTCTAGTGGCCACCTGAGTACTGAGAAACTATGCACCCTTCTTAGCTGACTCTGCTCTACATGCAGCCTCCATTCCCTACCCCAGATGCTTT
The DNA here is from genome assembly GCF_001604975.1 of Cebus imitator. Lineage (NCBI taxonomy): Eukaryota > Metazoa > Chordata > Mammalia > Primates > Cebidae > Cebus > Cebus imitator. The sequence goes on from NW_016107643.1 coordinate 1,302,716, forward strand.
TTAAGCATCCGCCCTGAACTCATTCTTGTTCTCACGCACTACAAATTGCTTTTTGCTATTAACTTTTCTTGAAGGTATCATCAGTTAACAAAAAACCACCAGTTAGGACTTGCTTAAGATGTTACTCAAGTATTACCTTTGTCCTTATTTCGAAGTTGCTAATAATTTGTACTAAAATTGGATAGTCATCTTCACTGTCCATCTTGCACCATGGAAGGGTATGTATGTCAGGCATCCAGTCTAGTACTTTGCTCGTAGCAGGCATTCTGTTTGCTGCACCAAAACTCACTGGCCCGATCTATGCCCTCCTCCTCTCAAGGATACACAAGTACTCAAACCTCTGTGCTAGCCGTGTACTGATTCTACTTCTTGCCCTAGACATAAAGAACAATGGACCACTGCTGGGAAGACAATGTAAACATTCTCTATTTGCTGCCCAGACTATCTAACTTTATCTACATATACAGATGGGTATGTATCTGTATATATATATGAACACATGCATATTGTATGATACTTAGGCAGACACACACATACATACACACACACACACACACACACACACACACACACACACACACACACACACACACACACACACACACACATAAATTTTGGCCAGGTATGGTGGCACATGCCTGCAATCCCAGCACTTTGGGAGGCAACGGGCAGGATCATATTAGCCCAGGAGTTCGAGACCAGCCTGGACAACACAGTGACACCCCATCTCTACCAAAAAAAATTCTTTTTAGTCATCATGTAGGTGACAGTGCTGATAGTGTTTTCCGAATATGTTTTATAGATAATGTAGGATAAAACAAAAAAGTCTACGTGTGTGTTTACAGGTATCTATGTATGCATACATACACATATTAGGAGGAGGGAGACAGAGAGAGAAAGAGATAGAAAATATTTCCTAGTTCTATCTACTGAAGAGATCTAGAAACAATGGCCAAACCAGCAGCAATGAGTACTTCTAGTACTCAGATTGTGGTGCTGAGATACCACTTCTCATTCAAAGAAATCAGAACTTTTTAGTGAACTGAATCTGGGTCTCAGAAAGGAAATGTACAAGATAAGCCTGGGATATGTTAATATAGTAGCTGGCAAGGAAGTTATCAAGGCTATCAGTATTCTGTTAAAATAATTTGTGCGTAATCCCAGCACTTTGGGAGGCCGAGGCAGGTGGATCACGAGGTCAAGAGATCGAGACCATCCTGATCAACATGGTGAAACCCCGTCTCTACTAAAAATACAAAAAATCAGCTGGGCATGGTGGCGCCTGCCTGTAATCCCAGCTACTCAGGAGGCTGAGGCAAGAGAATTGCCTGAACCC
>NW_016107643.1:1305406-1309087 GCF_001604975.1 Cebus imitator
GTGAGCCACCATGCCCAGCTGTCTATGTTATTTTAATAATAAAAAGTCTTTTTTTTTTTTTTTTTAAGATGGAGTCTCGCTCTGCTGCCCAGGCTGGAGTGCACTGGTGCGATCTTGGCTCACTGCAACCTCTGCCTCCTGGGCTCAAGGAATTCTCTTGCCTAAGTCTCCCAAGTAGCTGGGATTACAGGTGCCTGCCACTACGCCTGGCTAATTTTTTTATTTTTAGTAGAGACAGGGTTTCACCATATTAGTTAGGCTGGTCTCAAACCCCTGACCTCAGGTGGTCCCCTGGTCTTGGCTTCCCAAAGTGCTGTGATTGCAGGTGTGAGCCACCGTGCCTGGCCATAATGAGAAGTCTTTAAAAGCAAATGCATAAATACTATTTGTTCATTACAGAAAACAGAGTAAGAATCACTATAAACACTTCGGGGAACATTCTCTCAGCTTATTTTTACTTAGTATTTTACATACACAAATGTGCATGTACTTGTAACCGGTAATCTGCAAGGTCCTGGGTTAGACTGCCTTGCCGTACCACCTCTGTGCCTTGGCCTGGTAAAACAATCCTTTTGGGTCTGGGTTTCTGACTCACTGCTATCAAGTCCAATCAGTGCCCCTGTATCCTGGACCCAGGACAATCTTTCCACTTTGGCACTGGGTTCTCCCCTTCTGAACTCTGGGGAGAAAAATACTTCTAATGCTTCCAACTAACACTCTAACCACAGACCTTCAATGTCTGTCCGACTTCTCTGATCTCAGGTCTACTTTCCGTCTCAAGTTGGCTGTCACCCACAGCACTGAAAGAATGCTTCAATTCAGAAATACCTGTGCTTGAATCTCTGCCTCTTGGTGGCTGTGTGAACTTGGGCAAGGAACTTAACCTGAGCTTCAAATGCCTTACAAAATTGGGATGACTACTATCTACCTTGCAGAGATATTACAGAAATTAAGTGAGATAACCTGTATCAAGTGCTTATTATCAGACCTTGCACACTAGATATCTTTAGTACTGCCTCTACTGCAGGTCAGCCCAAGGCTGGCTGTGAGAAAGATGGTAATTGCAACGGATATAAATGCATCAAATATGTTTAAATCTATGAGTTCAAAATATTTATAACAGATATATATATTTATATATATTTACATGGAAATAAAGATATACATCTGAGCCTTCCCTACAACATCCTGACATTTGTCTGCTCTCTCTCTCTCTCAGATACTTATAACGCACATCACTGGAATCAGGGAAGCTGTGCCCAAAGCCACCATCTCAGAGTGCATCTTTGCCTTGCTTACTTGGCTCTGTCCAACCTCTTCAGCTTTACCAGAATGCTTCAGTCTGTGAGGCTTAAAAAAAACAAAAAGGGACTGGGTGCAGTGGCTCATGCCTTTAATTCCAGCACTTTGGGATTAAGCAGATCACCTGAGCCCAGGAGTTTGAGACCAGCCCAGGTGACACAGCCAAGCCCTGTAAACACAAAAATTAGCTGGGTGTGGTGGCATGTATGTGTAGTCCCAGCCTCTTGGGAAGCTGAGGTGGGAGGATCACTTGAGACTGGGAGGCAGAAGTTGCAGTGAGCTGAGATAGCACCACTGAACTCCAGCCTGAGCAACAGAGTGAGACCCTGTCTCAAAAAAAAGGCTATTAACACAGAATACACTTTGCGTTTCAATTCTATTAGAAACAGACTCAGAAGGTAGGTATATTTCCACTTAAATGGCCCACCTGGTGACACCCATTTTGGTTTAGGTCTATGACAGGAAGCAGTCACACAGTTCAGCAATACCCATTCTCTGCTAACTTGCAGGTGAAAAACACTGTGTGCTTTAGGGGTTACAGAGAAGAAGACAGGTACTATTTTTTCTCTCTCTCTCTCACACACACACACACACACACACACACACACACCCCTGGGGGAGGTGGATATGTCAGTACTAATTATAGAATAACGTAGAATGAATTATTAAGTACTGCTTTCAGCTCCATGCACATTCTGTTTGTCCAATGAAAGATGCAATGACTCATACTAAAAATCACCAGTATTCTATATAAAATGTTCTTTTATGTATATTGTCCTTTTAAATCTTCCTAATATCTTTGTGTACTTCTCTATGCACACTTTACAGAAGAGACTGAGACACCAAGCAATAAAGTGACTTGCCTGAGGATTCAATACTAACAGGCAGCAAAAGTGGAAAAACATCTAGACAAGAGACACCTAGAGCCTGTGTGCTTTCTACTAAACACGCTATTCTCCCAACTTTTCCCCAGCATAAACAATGCATTTGTGGAAACGGATACTGTGGTAAGTAAGTGGAACTGGTCAGGTGGATGGAAAGTTTATCATTCAGATTCTTCAAGGCCAAATCCAAAAGACAAACCCAGATTAAGATGAGACAAGCAGCAGAGATCAAGAACCATGCCACTATGCCTTGGCCCTTGGCCAGAGGACAAAGATACTGAATTTCAAATAGAACTCTTGGCTCTAGGACTGGCTTAAACACCAGCAAGGGCAAAGCAGCCACATTTGAGCACCTTTTCTCACAGTTCAGCAGAGGATGATTCTGGGGCTTTCAGACAGGTTCCTTCTCTCTCTGCCTAGAATGTTCTACCAACTTCTCTCCTTTCTGGAAAAACCCTGATTAATGCCAGGTGTGGTGGCTCACATCTGTAATCCCAGCACTTTGGGAGGCTGAAGTGGGTGGATCCCCTGAGGTCAGGAGTTCGAGACCAGCCTGGACAACATGGTGAAACCCCATCTTTAAAAAAAAAAAAAACAAAAACCCTGATTAACACACATGACTCCTCTGAGAAATAATCCTGTGCACTACCAGAGAGAGTTATCACCTTACTTTATTATTTCCAAATACAATTAAATCTGGCTCTTAGCCTTTACTCTTCAGGATGTATAACAAGTCCACTATCACACATCAAAAGGGCTTCTTTCTCCTTCTTCATAACACCTAAGAATACCAACCTAAAAGGAAGTCAGAAAACTAGAAAAGAGCCTGCTCTACAGCTCATGGTGATCACCACATCTGCGGCTTCAGTTGCATGATGTCACTGCTGTTCCAGGTGCAATTAAAGATGCTTTCCTGAGTGGACCCTCCCCACTAATTCTAGGGATGTTCTTAAAACTACAGTGCTATTCTGGCCTCTATGTGTGACCTGTAGGATCCTCAATTCAGGACACTGCATGCAGACACTACTAAATTACCTGCCTCTCTTCTTTATCTTTGGTTAAATGGTCTTCCTCATTCTTATATTCTCTGTGTATTTGCGCTTTTCACTTTTTTCCATAATTAGATTAGCTATGAGATTATGATGTTTTTTCAGAAACCAAAAATTTCAGACTTTATTTTTCTTTTACATTCTTCTTTAATTAGAAATGTTTAAACAGAGGCTGAGTGCAGTGGCTAATGCCTGGAATCACAGCAACTTGGGAGGCTGAGGCAGGTGGATCACCTGAGGTCAGGAGTTCAAGACCAGCCTGGTCAATATGGCGAGATCCTGTCGCTACAAAAAGTAGCCAGACACGGTGGTTCACGCTTATAATCCCAGCTACTCAGGAGGCTGAGGTATGAGATCACTTGAACCCAGGCAGAGGCTGCAGTGAGCTGAGATTATGCCACTGCACTCCAGCCTGGGTGACAGTGAGACTCTGTCTCAAAAAAAAA
>NW_016107643.1:1310552-1318874 GCF_001604975.1 Cebus imitator
ATGATTCTTAACCTCTCTGTACCTATCGTTGCCCTCTTTTTTCTTCTTTTGACATTGCCACTTTCTCCCTTTTTTTCTTGTTAGATCAGTTTATTAGTCAGGTTATTGCTTACTGTAAGGTCTGATCTAACAAGAAAAAAAGGGAGAGCTCAGCTTTCAGTCTGTTCTATGAATGTCAGCTGAGCTTTCAATCTGTTCTATGAATGTCATTTCGGGATCCACACATAAAGCAGCAACTACCTTGGAAGAGTTCTCATGGCAGGAGTTTAACAGGGCAAGAAAAATTACACAAGAACACTGAAGGCCTCTGGTCAGACATGTCATATTATGACCATTCACCTTTCACATGACCAGGGCCAACATTAGTGTAACAGGAAAGAATACTCTACCCATTGCCAACTATAGCAAGGGCATGAAGGGAGGAAGAGTTATGAAAAAATAATATAACCTACCAAAATTAAGCTAATGGTTTCTCTATTTCATTATTCTCAGGTTCAAAGTACCAGTGCTAGGCTTATTTATGAGTTCTACCACTTTTCTATGTTCTATTTCATTATTTTCTGCTTTCCATGCAATAAATTCTTTCCTTACTCTTTTCCCCTAACTTCTTCACTTGGCCACTTACGTTTAATTAAAAATTTCTTTAAAAAAATTTTTTTTCTTATAAGTACTGCTTTAGCTGTTTTTCACATACTCTGATACGCAGCATTTTCATGACTTAAATTATTAGTGAGGCCAGGCGTGGTGGCTCATGCCTGTAATCCCAGCACTTTGGGAGGCCAAGGCGGGTGGATCACTTGCGGTCAGAAGTTCGAGATCAGCTTGGCCAACGTGGCAAAACCCCATCTCCAGTAAAAATACAAAATTAGCCAGCCTTGGCAGCATGCACCTATAATCCTAGCTACTCGGGAGGCTGAAGCAGGAGAACAGCTTGAACCTTAGAGGTGGAGGTTGCAGTGAACCGAGATCGTGCCACCACACTCCAGCCTGGGGCACAGAATAAGACTATGTCTCAAAAAAAAAAAAAATATTATTGAGTGCTAGCGTTTACTTTGTAACTAATGTACAAACCTTAATGTTCAATTTCCTTAATCTCGGACCATATCCACTAATAAAATTAGTGTACTTCTTCTTCCTACTCTCTCCTCCTTCCTCACCCAGCCAACTTTATCTTTTACTGTTCATTTTATACTGTTATTTATTTATATCTTTATTACTTAATTTTTCAGGGTTTTTTTTTTTGAGACAGAGTCTTGCTGTTGTCACCTGGGCTGGAGTACAATGGCTTGATCTCAGCTTACTGCAACCTCCACCTCCTGGGTTCCAGCAATTCTCCTGCCTTGGCCTCCCAAGTAGCTGGGATTACAGATACCCACCACCAAGCCCAGCTATTTATTTTTATATTTTTAGTAGAGATGGGATTTCACCATGTTGGCCAGGCTGGTCTCAAACTCCAGACTTCAGGTGATCCACCCTCCTCAGCCTCCCAAAGTGCTGAGATTACAGGCATAAGCCACTGCACTCGGCCAATTTTTCAGGTTTTATGTGACATCTTTTGATACTCTACCTCCCAGGTATCAATACGAAGAAAACAATATTCTTACATGAACTCTTCTTTCTTCCACCAACTTTTGCCAGTTATGTTATTTATATTAACAAGCTTTTTTTTGAGACGAGGTCTTGCTCTGTTGCATATGCTAAAGTTCAGGGGACTCTCCATATGGGCCAGCCACAGTAACATTTACATTCTATTGTACCACCATAATTCTCTTAGATGCTTTCATTTTAATGTTATAAACAAAAGATCTAATATCTACTGCCAATCCTTTTGCTACAGCTTTTCCAGTCATCGTGGGTGGAAGAAATCTGTTAGGTTTCTTCAGAAGTCATGAGCACCATATGCCCCAGTACTTTTATGTTCAAAATGTTTGCTGCCCTTATATTTGAACTATAAAGTTTGGGGCTGGGCACAGAGGCTCACATCTATAATCCCAGCACATTGAGAGACTGAGGTGGCAGAATTGTTTGAGGCCAGGAGTTCAAGACCACCCTGGGCAACACAGCAAGACCCCATCTCTGCAAAAAAATTAAAAAATTAGCCAGGTGTGGTGATGCACGCCTGTAGTCCCAGCTACTCAGGAGGCTGAGATGCAAGGATCACTTGAGCTCAGGAGTTCAAGGCTGTAGTGAGCTATGATCACCACTGTACTCCAGCTTGGGCAACAGAGTAAGACCCCGTCTCTAAAAATAAAAATAAATAAAATTTGGGTGTTATATTTTTGTTCTTGAGGATTTTATTATAGGTGTGTTGCTTCATTTTTTTTCTGCCATGGAGAAACTCAAGAATACCCTGAATTCTTCTACTTTACCTGTACCTAGATGCCAAAGCATTTTGTTTTTTGGGGGTAGCTGGAGCTTGGGGGGAAGTCTAGTAACTTTATTAGAGTATGTCTTAGCAGTATTTTCTGGGGCATGGCATGCCCTTTTCTTTTCTTTTTTGAGATGGAGTCTTGCTCTGTTGCCCAGGCTGGAGTGTAGGGGCATGATCTTGGCTCATCACAACCTGCACCTCCTGGGTTCAAGCGATTCTCCTGCCTCAGCCTCCTGAGTAGTTAAGATTACAGGTGCATGCCACTGCGCCTGGCTAATTTTTGTATTTTAGTATAAACAGGGTTTCATCATGTTGGCCAGACTGGTCTTAAACTCCTGAACTCAGATGATCTGCCCGTCTCAGACTCCCAAAGTGCTAGGATCACAGGCATCAGCCACTGTGACTGGTCTGCCCTTTTCAATATTTAGATTCAAAACCTTCTGTTCTTTCGAGGAAATATGACTTTTGAAACTGTATCTTTTCCTTTCCTTATTCTTTTACTTTATTTTTTTCAGTATGCCCACTCAAAGACCCTAAAACCAATGTCTCCACAGAAGCAAGAAACATACTTAATGCCCAGATTTTGTTTGTTAAATATTGTTCCTTGATAATTGTACTGAAGCTCCTTGGAGAAATGGCTAATTCTAAGTCATTCCATGACTATGCATATCCATCCATGGCCACAGACAGACACTACTGACCTGCTTAACCAGAATACAGGGTCCGAAAGCTTTAGTTCTGTTTGTTGCTCTTCATTGCAAATTTCCCATCACATCTTTATTTATTTATTTATTATTTATTATTTTTTTTAAAGATGGGGTTTCACCACGATAGCCAGGCTGGTCTTGAACTCCTGACCTCAGGTGATCCACCTACCTCAGCCTCCCAAAGTGCTAGGATTACAGGTGTGAGCCACCGCGCCTGGCCTCCCCTCACATCTTGATATAGACAGGCCACGTATTTTTGTAAAGTTTCCTTAGAACACAGACATACCATCTGTTTAAACACTGTCTAGGGCTGTTTTCACGCTACTAAGGCATTGTCAAGCAGTTGCCACTGAGACTATAAGGCACATAAAGGCTAAAATATTACTAACTAGAGTTTCACAGAAAAAAATCTGCCATCTTTACTCTAATCATTGATTCCTTTAAGCTATAATCTCATCTTTTTACCTTTTCATGCCAGAGAAAGTCTTCTGCATTGTTTTTCTAAAGTCCAGTCCAACAGAAAGAATGCCTTTAGGTGAAAACCTAAACCCAGGGCCAGGAAGGAGGCCTTGGTTTTGCCTCCAGTGAGGTCACCTCAGAGTGGAAGAGGGAGTGTTGTCACTTTGCCAGGTTCCCTTATACCCCCAAGGAATTCAAGACAATAATCAAGAAAGAAATTGCTCTATTTTTGGACTTAAGAAAACTAAAATATACTTTGCATTTCTTTAAATTAAAGATCATTGGCAGGTAACTGAGCTGGATATAATATTAATATTTAAAAGTTACTGTTTGGCTCCTTACTTCTGAAAGCAAACTTTCCAGAGACATAGGATCCATCTTGTTGTAGACATTCCATAGATTCAAACTCACATCGTGCAACTGCAACAGAGGGCAAAAACAATGAAACAATTAAGTCAATATCATTGGAACAATCAACTATTTTTTGATGTTCACAAATGACTCTTTTGGTATAAACTAGTGTGAACAGAATAATAAACCAAAGTTTTATCAATTATATTAGCACCTATACATATTTTTTGTTTGTTTGTTTGTTTGTTTGTTTGTTTTTGAGACAGAGTTTCACTCTTGTTACCCAGGCTGGAGTGCAATGGCACGATCTCGGCTCACCGCAACCTCCGCCTCCTAGGTTCAGGCAATTCTCCTGCCTCAGCCTCCTGAGTAGCTGGGATTACAGGCACCCGCCACCATGCCCAGCTGAATTTTTGTATTTTTAGTAGAGACGGGGTTTCACCATGTTGACCAGGATGATCTCGATCTCTTGACCTCGTGATCCACCCGCCTCAGCCTCCCAAAGTGCTGGGATTACAGGCGTGAGCCACCGCGCCCAGCCAACACCTATACATATTAATAAATGTTTTCCCCTAAAAGGAAACTATTTTTTCAGAACCTTTGGTACTAATTATCTTCAATAATGGGCACATATATATTTATACACACACACATGCACACATAGATTTGTATATTGTATATTTTTGCCATTGTTTTAAATAAAATTTGAATCAAAATCATCCATATCCATGGCTTTAAAAATCAAATGGCACAAAAGGCTTATAATAAAAAATGTTAACCCCAACTCCAACCTTTCATAAACCCCCACTAGTCTCACTCCTCATAAGCAAACACTTAGGTGCTCCCTTCAGCAGCACATACAATAAAAGTGGAAGGATACAGATAAGATTAACATGGCCCCTGAGCAAGGATGACATGCAAATTTGTGAAGTATTCCGCATTTTCAAAGAACATTTTTTTAAAAAAAGAAGCAACCAGTTAGAATTCATTTAACATTTTCTTTCTGGTACTTACCCCCAATTTTGATATAATATGCTTCTATCACTATCAATTTAGAAATTAAATATTGATTTCTGTCAAAGATGTAGTTCTTTTACACCCATTCCTATTCCCAAACTGCTTCTTTCTCAAACTCTTGGACTTGAGGAATCCACCCCCCTCGGTCGCCCAAAGTGTTGGGATTACAGGTGTGAGCCACCATGCCCAGCCCCCAAACTGTTTACACATACATATCCTAACATCATTTAATATCATAATATGACTTTCTTGGTTTATTAATACTTTTTAAACACAATGAATTGTTTTTGTTTCAGTATGCATCCACATCAGCATTTAGTGGTCCTAAACAGAAAGCAGAAAGATGCAGCAATTTGCCAGGTCAATCCTGCCAATTTTGGGGATCTGCCGTGCACACCAGGTTTGTTCTTAATCCCTGATGAGTTTTTTTTTTTTTTTTTTTTTTTTTTTTTTTTTTTTTTTTTTTTTTTTTTTTTTTTTTTTTTTAAGACAAGTCTCTCTCTATCCCCCACAGGCTGGAATACAGTGGCGCAATCTCGGCTCACTGCAACCTCTGCCTCCTGGGTTCAGGCGATTCTTCTGCCTCAGCCTCCTGAGTAGTTGGTATTACAGGTGTGCACCACCAAACCCAGCTAATTTTTGTATTTTTAGTAGAGATGAGGTTTCACCATGTTGGTCAGGCTGTTCTCAAACTCCTGACCTCGTGATTCGCCCTCCTTGGCCTCCCAAAGTGCTGAGATTATAGACGTGAGCTACCACTCCCGGCCTGCCAAGGATTTTGAGAAGCAGCAGCAGCACCAAAACCAAGGTGTGCACTGGATTCAAGGTTATTTGTTCTAGTTGTTGAATTCCAAACTAGACCCCAATACATTGCAGCGACGACCAAATGAAAGCCCTGTTTAAAACTTCATTTTTTTTTGGGGGGGGTTAAAAACTTCAATTTTTAAAAGGAAAAGCAATTACAGAAAAGTAAAACAATTCAGATGGATCATTTGTGCTTACAAGTGTCTTTATGTGGTCTTTCTCCAAGTTTAACCACCAAGGACTCTGACAGCTGGCAGGTATAAGTAACCTGGTGACTATTCTTTTTACCTTACCAAAACCTAAGCTAAAAACAATGCACAGCTGACAACAGCAGAAGATGGCAGGCCTAAGGGCCCAATATTCATTTCCAAGGCTGATGGAGAGTGAATAAGCACGGTTCTAAAACTAAACAAGGAAGGTCGGAGACTCTTTACAATCTTACCTGATGGCTCCGGCCAAAGCAAGGAAATATCATGGAAGGTGCTGGGTGGTGAAAACAGGAACTTGAGGAGGGAATAAAAAGCAGCACCCCTCAATAAAGGTGAAGGAGAGAAGATAGGGGAAAGCCCTGAATTCCTCATCAAAGGCCAATCTCAGAGGGAAGCAAAGGGATACAATCTATGCTTCAGCCAAGGGAAGGAGTGAAGGAGCTTGAGGACAGGATAATGGCTTAGAAGGGGCATCACTCTCCTGAGTAGCTGGGATTACAGGTGGGTACCACCACACTCAGCTAATTTTTGTATTTTTAGTAGAGACGGGGCTTTGCCATGTTGGCCAGGCTGGTCTCGAACTCCTGACCTCCGGTGATCCGCCTGCCTCAGCCTCCCAAAGTGCTGGGATTACAGGTATGAGCCACCGAGCCTGGCCTTGATAGCTAGCATTTTACCCACAGTAGAACTTCTTTCAAAATCGGAGTCAATCTTCTCAAACCATGCCACTGCTTTATTAACTAAGTCTGCAGAATATTCTAAGTCCTTCGTTGACATTTCAACAATGTTCACAGCATCTTCACCAGGAGTAGATTCCATCTCAAGAAACAACTTTCTTTACTCATCCCTAAGAAGCAACTCCCCACCCATTAAAGTTTTTAACATGGGATTGCAGCAAGTCAGTCACATCTTCAGGCTCCATTTCTAATTCTGTTGCAGGAATCAGAAGACCAGAGAGACTAATGGGTACAACAGGAGGATTTCTTCTAGGTGCACTGGCTTAGTGGATTAGCATCTAAAAAACTGAGCCTCGAACAAAGACAGGGCTTGACTTTTATACATGAAGCACAGTGGCGTGAAAACAGACTTGCAGGTGCAGAACAAAGGCAGTTTATCAAGCAATGACAGGCACACAACTCAGGCTTACATATGTCCTCTGCTATGCAGCCTAGCTGGCCGTTATCTAAGTTGCTCAAGGAGCCTTGCACACGCTTATCTTGTGCCCTCCGCTATGGTACCTAGATGGCTGAAGTCCAGGCCTGCTTAGGTATTTCTCATGACTTTTGTTGTATTGCTTAGATGAGAAACAGAAACTCATAGTTATCAGTTACAGAGAACAAGAATCCATAAACTCATAAAACTTACAGAACAGAGTAAAGGGTAAGGGCTCAGGAAGTTTGCTTACACTAAAGGAAAGAAGAAAGATTTGTTTTTCTGTTCCCATCTCCTGCTTCAATTTTAGTTTTCTTGCTATTTCTACCAAATCTCCAGTGACTCCCTCCATTGAAATCTTGAACCCCTCAAAGTCATTCATGAGAGCTGGAATCCATTTCTTGCAAGCTCCTGTTAATGTTGATATTCTGACATCCTCCTATAAATCATGAATGCTCTTAATGTCATCTAGATTGGTGAATCTTTTCAAAAAGGCTTTCAGGTTTTTTTTTGCCCAGATCCATCAGAAGAATCATTATCTATGGTAGCTATTGCTTAACAAAATGTATTTCTTAAATAATAAGCCTTAAAAGTTGAAATTACTCCTTGATCCATGGGCTGCAGAATGGATGTTGTGTTAGCAGGCATGAAAACAACATTAAACCTCTTGCACACCTCCATTAGAGCTTCATTGGGTGTCTAGGTACACTGTTAATGAGCAGTAATATTTGAAAGGAATCTTTATTTTCTGAGCAGGTCTCAACAGTGGGCTTAAAATATTCAGTAAGCCATGCTGTAAACAGATGTGCTATTATCCAGGCTTTGGTGATCCATTTGAAGAGCACAGAGTAGATTCAGCACAATCCCTAAGGGCCCTAGGATTTCCAGAATGGTAAATAAGCATTGGCTTCAAATTATAGTCACCAGCTGCATTGGCCCCCAAGAGAGTCAGGCTGTCCTCTAAAGCCAGGTACTTACTTCACCCTATTTATCAAAGTCCCAGAGGCTGGGCACTGTGGATCACAAATGTAATCCCAGCACTTTGGGAGGTCAAAGTGGGAAGATCACTTGAGCCTAGGAGTTTAAGACCAGCCCTGACAACACAGTGAGACCGCATTTCTACAAAAAATAAAAAAGTTCCAGGGCATGGTCGCTGACGCCTATAATCCCAGAACTTTGGGAGACTGAGGTGGGTGGATCACCTAAGGTTGGGAGTTTGAGACCAGCCTAACATGAAGAAACCTCATCTCTA
>NW_016107643.1:1319053-1349855 GCF_001604975.1 Cebus imitator
CCCAGCTACTTGGGAGCTGAGGCAGGAGAACTGCTTGAACTCGGAAGGTAAAGGTTGCAGTGAGCTGAGATCGTGCCATTGCACTCCAGCCTGGGCAACAAGAGTGAAACTGTCTCAAAAATAAATAAATAATAAAAAGTTAGCTGGGCATGATGGTATACCCCTGCAGTCCCAGCTAGTTGGGAGGCTGAGGTGGGAGGATGGCTTGAGTTTGGGAGGTCAAGCCTGCAGTGAGCTGTGATCACACCACCGTACTCCAGCCTGGCCAACATGGTGAGACTGTCCCAAAAATAAAGAAAAAAAAAAAAAGTCCTAGATGGCACCATCTTCTTACACAAGGCTGTTCTGTCAACACTGACAATCTGTTGTTTACTGTAGCCACCTTCATAAACTATCTTAAGTAGATCTTCTAAATAACTTGCTCAGCTTCTATATCAGTGCTTACTGCTTCATCTTGCACTTTTACGTTATAGAGACAGCTTTTTTCCTTAAACCTCATAAACTAACCTCTGCTAGCTTTAAACTTTTCTTCTGCAGCTTCCTCACCATTCTCAGCCTTCATATTAAAGAAAGTTAGGGCTTTGCTCTGGATTAGGCTTTGGTTTAAGGGAATGTTATGGTTGGTTTGGTCTTTTATCCAGACCACTCAAGCTTTCTCCGTATCAGCAATAAGGTTGTTTCACTTTCTTATAGTTTATGTTCACTGAAGTAATGCTTTCAGTTTCCTTCAAGAACTTTTCCTTTGCATTTACAACTTAGCTAACTGTTTGGTGCAAGAGGTCCAGCTTTCAGCTTGTCTTGGCTTTCAACATGCCTCCCTCACTAAGCTTAACCATTTCCAGCCTTTGATTTAGAATGAGAGAATTGTGACTATTCCTTTCACTTGAGCCACTGTCGGGTTATTAATTGGCCTAACTTCAATATTGTTGTGGTTAAGAATAGAGAAGTCAGAGGAGAAAGCAAAAAACGAGGGAACAGCCAGTCAGTCAAGCAGTCAGAACATACAAAACATTTAACAAGTTTATCATCTCATATGGGTGCAGTTGTGGTGCCCAAAACAATTCCAGTGGTAACATCAAAGATCATTCATCATGGATTATCATAACAGATATAATAATAATAAAAAAGCTTGAAATATTATGAGAATTACCAAAATGTAACACAGAGACACAAAGTGAGTGCACGCTGTTGGAAAAGTGGAGTCAGCAGGCTTGCTGGATGCAGGCTGTCACAAACCTTCAATTTGTTTAAAAAAAAATTCAATATCTATAAAGTGCAACAAACCAAAGCACAATTTAACAAGATAGGCCCGTATGTGTTTTTCCAGTTTAACTGGTGCAAACAGGCACTGTTCTCAGCCCTGAATACATGTCAGGCACCATTCTCAATTCCTTTCAGATAGGTTTCTCTTGACCTTGAGTAGTTACCACACATGTGACTACACTGATCTACTCTGCTGAATACTGACTAGGAAAAGAGGGATCTCTACAGTCTTTGGGAGTTTTCTTTGGATGGTTCTTTCCTCTTTAGTACTCTAAATGGTTTGGTCTCCCCAGACTCCCAGCTGCATCTCCTAAGTCAGGGAGTGCACTGGGCTCCTCCTGGGTACTCTCTTCACGGGACTCACCTTGATTGTTTCCACCTCTCAGGGATTCACGATTCCTCACTGCCTGATGCCTAGTTTCTTGAATACCATTGTTTCATATATTTTGTTTGTGGTTGTGTTTTTGTTTTGGGGGCTTTTGTTAGTTGGGGAACGAGTTCTTTTTTTTTTTTTTTTTTTTTGAGACGGAGTTTCGCTCCCGTTACCCAGGCTGGAGTGCAATGGCGCGATCTCGGCTCACGGCAGCCTCCGCCTCCTGGGTTCAGGCAATTCTCCTGCCTCAGCCTCCTGAGTAGCTGGGATTACAGGCACGTGCCACCATGCCCAGCTAATTTTTTGTATTTTTAGTAGAGACGGGGTTTCACCATGTTGACCAGGATGGTCTCGATCTCTTGACCTTGTGATCCACCAGCCTCGGCCTCCCAAAGTGCTGGGATTACAGGCGTGAGCCACCGCGCCCAGCCCTGGGGAACCAGTTCTTGTTGTTTTGTAGTGGGTGACTTGTTTTTTCTTCCTGGAATCTTTTTTTTTTTTTTTTTTTTTGGCCAACCTTATTGACCAACTTCATGGAAGCTTTTAAAGATACTCTTTCATCCAGGCTGGTCAGGGGTGGCTCACGCCTGTAATCGCAGCCAAGGCAGGTGGATCACCTGAGGTCAGGAGTTTGAGACCAGCCTGATAAACATGGTGAAATCCCATCTCTACTAAAAATACAAAACTACAGCCGTGGTGGTACACACCTGTAGTCCCAGCTACTTGGGAGGCTGTGGCAGGAGAATCACTTGAACCCAGGAGGCAGAGGTTGCAGTGAGCTGCCTAGGCAATAGGAGTGAAACTCTGTCTCGAAAAAGATACTATTTTACCCTTAGTGTCTGAAATGTCACAGACAGAATAAGGTTTTTTTCCCTCTTCCCATTCAAACGTAAGTGATTTAATTTAAAAGTTTTTGTTTCTCTTTATGATTGGAATTTTTTTTTTTTAATTTCCTCCCTTATGGTATCCCTGCCTTCTCTTTCTAGAAATTGTACTCATTGATATTAGACTTCTTAGATCAGTCTTTTAACATTTAAAGTTAACTTTTTGTTTCTTTCTTTTCTTTAAAATTTTCAGATAAAGTCTTGCTCTGTCACCCATGCTGGAGTACAGTGGCGTGATCTCAGCTCACTCTAACCTCCACTTTATGGGTCTGAACGATTCTCCTGCCTCAGCCTTCCGGGTAGCTGGGACTACAGTTGTAGTCCCAATTTTTGTATTTTTAGTAGAGACAGGATCTCACTATGTTGGCCAGGCTGGTCTTGAACTCCTGACCTCAGGTGATCCACCCACCTCGGCCTCCCAAACTGCTGAGATTACAGGCATGAGCTACCATGCCTGGCCTAAAGTTAACTTTTAAGGTTAAAGTCTTAACTTTTTTCTCATATTTTCTATCTCTATGATGTTTTTACTCTACCTTTCTAAAGAGCTTCCTAACTTTACCTTCCACTCCTCTACTGATTTCATCAATTATGATTTCCTAGAGCTCTTATTTTCCATACGTTGTTATTACAACATATATACTTGTCCTATGATTGCCAAATCTTACATTTTTCTGAGCATCCAAAAAGATTTTTATGTCTTAAGTTTTCTTCTATACCTTAAATTATCTTTAGGTATTAAAGAATTAGTCTTTTTTTTAAAAACAAACTTGATCTTTTTTTTTTTGAGTTACCAGTGTTTAATCAAATGTCTGGTGATCTTTGGCTTCCTATTCATACTTTGAAATGAGGCAATGAAAAGGCTAACTGGAAGCTGTACGTTCCTGATAGCTGAAAAGCAGAGCTTCTATTCCTGGGTCTCCATCCCCTTATATTCTACATGCCAAAATGTGAACATCTTTACCTTCAGGAAACAAAAACTACACTGACTAATGAAATCTCTTTGTTTTGTCTTGCCTTTTAGTTTCTTAATTTAAGTTTTATTTATTTTGAGACACGGTTGCCCAGGCTGGAGTGCAATGGTTCAATCAGCCCACTGCAGCCTGGAACTTCTGGGTTCAAGCTATCCTCCCGCCTCAGCCTTCCAAGTAGCTGGACTGTAGGTACACATCACTGTGCTCAGCTAATTTAAAAAAATTTTTTGTTGCCAGGCTGGTCTTGAACCCCTGGCCTCAAATGATCCTCCTGCCTTGACCTCTTAAAGTGCCAGAGTTGATTACAAGTGTGAGCCACTCACCAGGCCTTTTTCAGTTATTTTTACAGAACCTCCACCCAAACCTGTTCTTTGTTTTTCCTAGGGTGGAGATGGCATCTGCAAAGGCCTGGTTGCCGGTCACTTGCGAGGAGGGTGGTAGAAAGTGGCATATAACAACCTTCAATTAATTCTTTCCTTTCAATATCACCAATTTCCATTTTCTGTTCTCTAGTTTATCATCTTCTCCCCCATTGATTTAATCTACTTGGCCCCTTCCTCTGTATTCTGGAAAAGGTTTTCAAGTGTGTCAAGTGGGGATTAGATTTTTTAAGGGTACTATGTTTGATATCTATTTTTTTTAAAGATGGGGTTTCACCATGTTGGTCAGGCTGGTCTTGAACTCCTGACCTCAGGTCATCCGTCCGCCTTGGCCTCCAAAGTGCTTGGATTACAGGCGTGAGCCACCACGCCCGGCCTTTTGATATCTATTTTTTAATGCAAGTTTTCATTCTACTAATAAATTTTGAGACTTCCTACAATCTTTTCTTATATGTCCTCCATCTCCCTTTTTAATTCTGATTGCTCCTCATTGCTAGATCTCATTTCTCTTTTTATAAATTCTGTTCCTAAAAAGTACCAGAAAGAGACATTTTCTCAATTATTTATTTTATTCCTTGGAGAAAACCTTTTTTTAAAGCATACTGGTCTATCCCTGCATCTAATATGCTGTGGTCTCTTTCTTACATTTTGTTGACCCTTTTCCTAATTCTTATTCCATCTTTCAATATGAAGATCTATTTGTCCATAAACAGATGAATGAATGCTCACTGATTACTCATTATTTAGAAGTTTGCTATTAGGATCCTCCCCTTGTGGAGCTGGTTGATGTAAATTTACATTACCAGATCACAGTTCCAGCAGCTGGAGAATAAGAAGGAGGAAGTTAGAGGCAGAAAAAGCCCTAGCAGAGGAACTTCCCTGTACGTCTTCCCAGAAAGAAAAAATTATCTATATCCATGACTCAGTTTGGTCCAACATAAATGCCAAGTAGAAGCTTGTCATTTAATCATTTAATCTCTCTCAAATATGGATGTAAAATAGGACCTACCTCAGAGAGTTACTATAAGAATGAAATGCCAAGTAAAAGCTATGGCTGGGCCTGGCTTTCTTTCTCATGCTGGCACCTACCATATGAGAAACAAAACACCATCTGGATTAATGACTTTCTTCTGGGTATGGCCATATAATAAAACACAAGTTTTAAAAATTAAGTTATAAGTATCTCTCCTTCTCTTAGCCTGAAAAGGAGGCAAGAGACTTTTTGGCTCAGGCAGTCATCAGGCCATCAGAGTGGAGTAGAGAGAGTACTGGCAGAGCCCATCTGTAGGTCAAACTGCTCCACACCTCAAAGCACTGGGAAGGGCAAGGGAAAGAAGACTGAGGTGGAGTAGAGTGAGATGGAGACAAAAGGAAAGTATCTGAGAATAAAAATGAGCAGCTACAGAAAAGGGCAGGATGTGGAGAGAGAGACCTCGAGAAGACCTACAGCAACTCTTCCTTTATGATGTGTGCTATTTCCTCTTCATGGCCCATCCCATTTCCTAAAAACACCATCCTAATGTAAACTGCATTACTTTTCAAAGGCTTTTTTTTGAAGGAAATAACGTTCTTTTTAAATGTGACTTCATAATGTGATATACCTAAAGGTCCTCATTTGGGTTATATCAACTATGTGGCCTCCCAGTGCACTTCTTTCAATGTGATTCTAGCTGCAGGCCAGGGGTTAGGAGCACAGGCTCTGAAGCCAGATCATCTGGACCTGGCCCCAGCTCTGCCTCTCATTAGCTCTGTGAATTTGGGAAATTCATTTAATCTCTCTTAAATAGGAATGTAAAATAGAACCTACCTCAGAGGGTTACTGTAAGAATGAAATCAGTCAATTCACATAAAGTGCTTAGAACATCACCTGGCATACAGTAGGCACTCAGACCTAGTTCATATAATTAACTAAAAATAAATGTTATCTTTATTAATATTATAAAAATGTTAAGTTTATTCTCTACCCCCTATAGCCTGCCTTCCTTCAAGCGCCTGCTCTTCTAAGTTAGTATTAATTCCCAGTAGAGGCAGCTTCCACAGCCTCGTGGACGTTCTGCTACTTGTACTCAATGTGAGAATACTGTGATTTTGGAAAAGGAAAAGTGGAGTCCAAGTGGTATGCTTTACTTCAGCCCCACAGCCCGTGCTGCTCCATTTCAGAGGATGTGATGTGGTTGTCCCAGGCAAGCCTCCAGTCACTTGCTAGGGATGCCAGTGCTGCTCAGAGGTATAGAAAGTGGCTCTATGCCTTGCTTCTAAAGGCCCCACTCACTCTCTCCCTAATAAGATGTCCCCATTTCTAGCATGACAATGCTACCCCTCCCTGGTTTCCTGTACCGGGCAGGTCATTTCAGTGGGGATCCTATGGAGACACATGGATGCTCACGGTCATGCTGCTAACCTATCATGCCATTCTGTACTCTGGACCACTTCCTGTCCCAGACTCACTTAAGAACTGGCTACTGGTCATCTTCTAGATACAAGGAATGCTGAACTAAAAGACACTGTTCTTATCACAAAAGCTAATCTTTTCATTCTTCTAGTACATTGCATTTAACCAAATTCTGCACTGTCCCTTTCATTCCTCTTGAATAGTTCTCAAATTATATACATTTCTGAGGTACAAACCATAACCAAGTTCTGGTTTTGTACTTAAGGAGCTTCCAGTACAAAAACCATGGTGGGTGGACTGGTAGGCAAGTGGGTGAGCATGACAAATGTGTAATTACAAGATCATAAAAGCTATAGGAGATGTCAATCTAGGGTGCTACAGGAGTAGACAGGAAGAATAGTTAGCTCAGAATGGGGTAAGGAAGAGGAAGGAGGGCAGAGAAGAACTCCAAGAACAAAGGACACAGGACCTCAGACTGGGACTAGCCTTTAGCAGCAACTATTTTCCATTTCAAGTCTTGTAACTTGCTCCATGCCCTTGGGAGGTAACTGCCAGCTTTTCAGTGTTATAATAATGCACACCCACATCAGTTCTTCAGTTTCAGCCAAGTGGCAGACAAAAACTAGGCATACTGCTTTTCATACATACCTCATATTTCATGGTAAAAAATCCATCCCCTCCAATGCCCTCAAGTGCAAAGGCCTGTACAATTGGCCATTTCTCCACTACAAACATATCAAATATCTGCAAGTGACCTAGAAGAACCAAATACAACAACACATATCAAATACCATCCTGGATATAACAGTCTTAACCTGATCTAACATGCTTAGACAGGTATCATTTCTCACATGGTCACCAGGGCCTCACCTAGCAAAATAAAATTCAAACAGATAAAATGGTTAGATATTGCAACCAGATATACAAAATGAAAGCCAAGTAAAATTCAAACCATAAACAAGTTACATTCAGATTTCTCTACAGTATATTTTAACATTCCAGTTTCCTGAGTAATTAAGTAAAATATTAGAGTAGTCTATTACATCTGACTTACATAATTCAGTGGGAATAATTATTAACAGACCCAAACTTGGCTCCTTTCCCTTAAGAAACATAGCCAATCAACTTCCTCAAGGGAAAACTACTAAATCAAAATTTTTCCTTTCTTGTAACAATAGCGTCAATGTGCAAGTTTTTTTATTTTTATTGCTACAATACAAGCACTGTTAAACTTGATCGTTTTTCCCTGTATTTTACACATCATTTTAAAACACATCAGTATATCCTTTTAGAAGTTATCCAAATCACTCTTATTGCCAAGCTGCCCCCACATCTATACTCTTTGTACAGTAAGTGATACAGACACGTCAACTGGGCTAAATTCTGTATCAGTTCTTCTGATTTTAGGCAGTCTGCTGTGTTGCTGCAGAAACTGTGAAGTAATTAATACAAGCTTACGTAGAAAAAGTCCCAATACTTAATTCTGCTTGATGGCTTTGGTAAAAATAGATGAAGGGGTTTCCCAGCTGAATGCCTCTAATGAAAAGAAAAGCAGTGATATTCAGTTCAATCACTAAGCAAGGTTCTAGAAGGCTTGCTGTCAGATCTCACCTTGGGAGCTGTAAGGAATGCCAATTCTACTACAGTCTCGAACCATGTCCACAAAGCTGGCAATTTTAAATTCTTCTGCAGCTTCCTCATCTTCATACTAAAGAGAGAAATCAAAAGAGGAACAAGCTCTGATGAAGTATCACACAAAGTCCCATATTTTCTCTGCATTTTATCAGAGTTGTCCCAAATGACATTTACAAAGGACTGCACCCAAGAAGGTGTTTCCAAAGCCAACCTTTTTTTGTTGTTGTTGGTCAGAAAGACTCGTCATTCCCTTATTTCATATTACACACAAAAAAATCAACTGAAAATGGATCAAGAAAACTAAATTCAAGAGATAAAATTTTTTTCCCCAAAAAAATCTCCCAAAAGCTCATACGGGAAGAAGTGTTCTTGACCAATATCAGGTCACAATTTTCATGAAATTCTGAATCTCAAATCGCAACTTGATTTCCAGTCAAACCCTTGAAAAGGGCCCAAAGGGAAAGAAAAACAGATACCAAGACATTGAAACACAGGAGTACCACAAAGTTTAAAAAATTCTCCCCAGGGGCCAGGCACGGTCGCTCACGCCTGTAATTCCAGCACTTTGGGAGGCTGAGGTCAGCAGACCACCTGAGGTCAAGAGTTAAAGATCATAGGCCGGGAGCGGTGGCTCAAGCCTGTAATCCCAGCACTTTGGGAGGCCGAGGCGGGTGGATCACGAGGTCAAGAGATCGAGACCATCCTGGTCAACATGGTGAAACCCCGTCTCTACTAAAAATACAAAAAATCAGCTGGGCATGGTGGCGCATGCCTGTAATCCCAGCTACTCAGGAGGCTGAGGCAGGAGAATTGCCTGAACCCAGGAGGCGGAGGTTGTGGTGAGCCGAGATCGCGCCATTGCACTCTAGCCTGGGTAACAAGAGTGAAACTCCGTCTCAAAAAAAAAAGAGTTAAAGATCAGCCTGACCAATATGGTGAAATCCTGTCTTTACTAAAAATACAAAAATTAGCTGGGCGTGGTGGCAGGCACTGGCAGTCCCAGCTACTTGGGAGGCTTAGACAGGAGATTCGCTTGAACCTGGGAGGCGGAGGTTGCAGTGAGCAGAGATTGTGCCACCTCACTCCAGCCTGGGCAACAGAGTGAGACACCGACTCAAAAGAAAAGAAAATTCTCCTACGGCAGTCCCTAGGCTCTAATACCCTGAGATTAGTGCTGGTTCAGGCTGGTGGTGAAGAAGCAGGAAAGAAGTAAGTTCATAAGCTTACTACTAGGTCCCAATTTGAATAGCCTTCTTTTGTCACCGCAGGCATATAATTTATCTATGGTAGCCTCAAAATGAAATATGAAATTCTCCACTTCGAACAGATAACCTTTTTTGTAAATCACACTCCGCAATTTGATTGCCAATCCTATTTCATATCAACACTTTCCTTAAAGAGTAATCTTAGAGTGTCTCTGGGTGCCTGTTCTCTCTTTTCTTCTCACCTCATTTTCAGTCATGCAGTGGAAATGAAGATTTCTCCAATGTGCCACATACGGTAAGAGATAGTGAAAGTTTACAGGATTACAGTACAGATGGACACTATCTGATTTAATCAATATAATTACATCTGTAAGAAAAACAAAATCAAAACACAAGATTGTCAAAGGCATTTCCTTTAGACATTTTCTGCCTACATAATTAGTAAACCCATTGAAACTACTTCATAGACAACGTAACAAAACTCTAAACTGAAAATTATTTAATTAAGTACTGTGCCTTGCAAACCAAAAAGTATCCGAGATGAGTATCAATCAATATCGAAGTTTACTTTGCCAAGCTTAAGGACATGCCCATGACATAGCCTCGGGAGGTCCTGAGAACATGCACCCAAAGTGGTTGGGTAACAGCTTGATTTTAGACTTTTTAGGGGAAGTTGACTATGTGAACACCATGCCTCCATAGACGGAGGCTGTTCTTTGACTTGTTCTGCAACTGCATTGCCAGACCCAGAGGGCCGTGGTAGTGGGAGTACTGCTTGGGGACTAGAAAATTCTTGCCGTCAACATTTGAAAGTTCTAAAGTCACTTTGAAGCTGTAAATCAAAAATAAAATTCTAAGCCCCCAACCAACTGAATGGACCCCTTGTTGGCCAAGGGCATTCCAGAAGTTACCAGCAGACATCAATCAACACACGTAAAGTGTACACTGGTTCGGTCCAGAAAGTCAGGATTGGGAGTGAAGGACTCCTTTCAGGTCATAGGTGGGTTCAAAGATTTTCTGACTGGCAATTGAAAGAGTAAGTTTTATTATCTAAAGTCCTGGAATCTACACAATGTTTGGGCTAAGATAAAAGGTTGTGGGGACCAAGGTTCTTATTATGCAGATGATGCCTCCAGGTAGCAGGCTTCAGAAACAATAGATGGAAATGTTTATAGACTTAAAAAGGGGCCAGACTCTTAGTTGATCTCCCCTGGATCAGGAAAAGACCTGGAAAGGGAAGGGGATTCTCTACAGAGTGTAGATTTCCCTGATAAGAGACAGCTTTGCAGTAGCATTTAAAAATATGTCAAAGGAATATATTTTGGGGTAAAATACTTAGATTGGTCTGCTGCCATGTGATGTATCTTATTGCTATACATAGAGTCTGTCTGGTTGGTCTTAAAATCTCTTTTGTTTTTCTTTTTGATAGGGTTTCACTCTGTCACCCAGGCTGGAGTGCAGAGGCATGATCTAGGTTCACTGCAACCTCTGCCTCCCACGCTCAAGCAATCCTCCTGCCTGGGCCCCACAATAAGCTGGGGCTGCTGGCAAGCACCACCACACCCAGCTAATTTCTGTATTTTTTTGTAGAGATGGAGTTTTGGCCATGTGGCCCATGCTGGTCTCAAACTCCTGAGCTCAAATGATCCAGCCACCCTGGCCTCTCAAAGTGCCAGGATTACAGACCTGAGCCACTGCACCTGGCCAAGATCTTTGTTTTAATGTTAATGTTGGTCAGTTGTGCCTGAATTCCAAAAGGAGGAGGACAAAATGAGGCACTGCCAATCCCCACTTCCCATCCTGGCTTGAATTCATTTTTCAGGTTTACTTTGGAGTGCCCTTGGCCAACATGGGGGTCCATTCAATTGGTTGGGGGCTTAGAATTTCATTTTTGGTTTACAGCTTCAAAGTGACTTTAGAACTTTCAAATGTTGACAGCAAGAATTTCCTGGTCGCCAAGCAATACTAATACTCCCACCACCACGGCCCTTGGGTCTGGCAATGCAGTTGCAGAACAAGTCAAAGAACAGCCTCCATCTATTGAAGCATAGTGTTTGCACTATGGAACCAGGCATGGCTGTGTACTTCACTGCAGAGATCAATACCATATGGAAACACTGCAGCTTAAGGCCACTGAGGCAGGGAAATAGCACCAAATATGGCCAGTGACTGGTTCTCCCTCAGACATCAGTGTCTAAAGCTCTCGGCTGTTGGCTCATCTGGCTCTAAGGCAACTGCAAGCCCAATGACACTGCTTGTCCCTTTAGAGGAAGAGTTACTATGTGTGGTGGCGAGCTTTGTACACAGGAAAGGCTTGAAGGAAGGAAGTAGAGGCCAGGGGAAGAGCTTCTATAAATAGATCAGCACCTTACAGATTTAAGGAATAGTCATTAATGCTGGTAGCAAGTAAATAAAGCAATCCCAAGAATGCAAGTAAACCCAGGTAAACGGAAGAGCCATGGGATTAGGTAGGATATTAAATCAGTTTGACCACTGGGGAAAAAGGCAATCATACTTCCAGAAGAAAACCAGAGGCCCCATTCTACAGCTCCTCAGAAACCAGAGCCATTAGGTCTCTTAAGAAGATGAAATTAGGCTGGGTGCGGTGGCTCACACCTGTAATACCAGCACTTCGGGAGGCCAAAGCAGGTGGATCACCTGAGGTTGGGAGTTAGAGACCAGCATGACCAACATGGAGAAACCCTGTCTCCACTAAAAATACAAAATTAGCCAGGTGTGGTGGTGCATGCCTATAATCCTAGCTACTTGGGAGGCTGAGGCAGGAGAATCACTCGAACCTGGGAGATGGAGGTTGCAGTGAGCAGAGATCAGGCCATTGCACTCCATCCTGGGCAACAAGAATGACACTCCATCTCGGGCGGGGGGGAAAAAAAGAAAAAGAAGATGAAACTAGAAGTTGCCAGAGGAGGTGGCTAGAGGTGAGAAAGGCACATGGGTGGGGCAGAGAACACCTAATGCAGCAGGTGTAGGGTAATGCCAACAACAAAAACATCTTATAAGCCTAGTAAATACTGACCACATTTGACCACACAGCTGAGCAGCCTCCTGAAATAAAACTCCATGGGTCTAGACTTTTAAGCCACTCTGATCTCCATGCCTGGTAAGACCCAGGGTGTTCCAGGGAACACAGCATGTAGCAGCCTCATCACTACTGACTCTTTAGGTAAGCACCAGAATCAAAGGGTAGCAAAGGGTGGGATGGAGGCCCCTCTCATCTCTCAGAATACTGGTCTTTATCACACACTCCCTCCAAAGAGCCCTGTCCTGAGTCATTTGTAGACCACCTGCAGAGGAATGAGAGTTGGAGGTCACCTGGAGAGACTGAGGGCTTTTGGTGTGTATTATAGTTTACAGTAAAATGTAACATGCCTCCAAGAATTAGGATCCAATAAGAGGCATAACACAGTAATTACTAAACCTAATTAAGCATTCCCCAAATCTCTTAGAACTCTGGTGTCATCACTAAGAACCAAGTTTACAGTCAGGGAAAAGAGGAAAGCATAGAGAATGGAATGAATATACAAACTATTTAAAAGTTGCTTTTAGGCTTGTGTGGTGGTTCATGCCTGTAATTCAAACACCCCGTGAGGCTGAGGCAGACAGATCACCTGAGGTCAGGAGTTTCAGACCAGCCTGGCCAACATGGTGAACTCCCATCCCTACTACAAATACAAAAATTAGGCAGGCATGGTGGCAGGTACCTGCAGTCCCAGCTACTTGGGAGGCGGAGGCAGAGAGAATCCCTGAACCCAGGAGGAGGAGGTTGCAGTGAGCCAAGATCACAGCATTGCACTCTAGCCTGGGTGACAGAGCAAGGCTCATCTCAAAAAATAAAATAAATAAATAAATGTTGCTTTTAGAAATAAATTCATATTAGCTTTTCCCCCTCTCATGAGATCAAAATGTAAAAATCTGGTGATCTCTGCTTTCTACTTGTATAAACAAATTTATTAATTTGTAGGATAATGATTATTTCCTAAGCACCCACTATGCCAGGTAAAAAGATAAAAACAGGCCAGGCACAGTGGTTCACGCCTGTAATCTCAGCACTTTGGGAGGCCGAGGTGGGTAGATCTCGTGAAGTCAGGAGTTTGAGACCAGCCTGGCCAACATGGAGAAACCCCAACTCTACTAAAAACTCAAAAATTAATCCCAGCACATTTGGAATCTGAGGCGGGTTGATCATGAGATCAGAAGTTTGAGACCAGTCTGGCCAATATGGTGAAACCCCATCTCTACTAAAAATACAAAAATTAGCCGGGCGTGGTGGTGCATGCCTGTAGTCCAACCTACTGCGTAGGCTGAGGCAGAAGAATCGCTTGAACCCGGAAGGTAGAGGTTGCAGTGAGCCAAGATTGTGCCACTGCTCTCCAGCCTGGGTGACAGAGCATGATTCCATCCCAAAAAAAAAAAAAAAAAATCAAAAATTAGCTGAGCGTGGTGGCGCATATCTGTAGTCCCAGCTACTTGAGAGGCTGAGACAGGAGAATCTCCTGAACCCAGGAGGTGGAGGTTGCAGAGAGCCAACATCGCACCACTACACTCCAGCCTGGGCAACAGAGCAAGGCTGTCTCAAAAAAAAAAAAAAAAGACAAAAACAAAGATAAGCAAAAAAGCACACCTTTGAGGATTTAAACTATTTCCTTAATTTCAGTACTGTAATGTCCTTAGCAACCTTGACTGGTAAAGTGTGTAACTGGTATCAGCTGCCAAGATTACTTTTTTTAAAACCAGCAGATGCTGTACAATATAAGGAAAAAATATTTTGTAATCAAAATCTGAAACCAAATTTGAGTTTTAAAAAATTTAATGGAAGGAGTAATTTCAGTAAACTCTTTTTGCACTTCCTAACAAAAAGGAAAGCTATAATCAGTCTATAAGAATAAACACTATTAGAGAAATAAAATAAAATAAAGAATAAACGCTATTAAGGACTTAACTAGAGAAGAATTTTCATATACACTAGACCAGGATTTCTCAACCTTAGTACTACTGACAGTTTAGATCTGTGAATTCCCTGTTCTGGGTGACTGTCCTATGCACTGTAGATGTTTAGCATCATCTCTGGCCTCTACCCACTAGATGCCTGTGGCATATCCCACCCAGTTTTGATAATCAAAATGTCTTCAGACATTGCCAAATGTCCCCTGCAGGACAAAACTGTCCCCGGTTGAGAACTACTGCACTAGACACAGAGCAATATTATTCCACATCAGATGTTTGTTTTCATGCCTTCCCCAGCTGCCTCACAAGAGCTGTCTGTCTGTCCTTTACTTTTATTTGTCTATTCCAGTGTCTCCTGACCCATCTGGCATACAAGGCATGATTCTAAATTTGTGATATCAGAGATAGCTCCTGGGCAACAGCCCCCTGCAATATCAACACAGGCAAGGTGTCTCAGTGCTAAGGAAAGGGGAATGTAAACAGAAGTCCAGCATTGTGGTCACAGGCGTCTTCATGAATTGAAGTCATAGAGAAAACAATTCCCAAAGACAGCAGGACAAAGAGCCTTTGTTCCTTGGCTGATAAGCCACAAGAAGTCTTCCTTGTAGGAGCTGCCTGCAGGCCCATCCTTACCTCACAACTGAAGGGGCTTTCACAGGACAACAGCATGTAATCTGAACCTTGAGCATGTAGAGGCAGTGGGCAATTAAGAGGAAAACCAGTAATTTGCCAAAAAAAAAAAATAAAGCCAAACACTGATGTTTACTTGTTTCTCTAAAGCTGAATTAGTAAATACATTCTGAAAAATATTTCTTGCTACTTAATGTGTCAGCAAACAAAAAATGCTGTTTTTCTCATTCTTTAAAAGGCAAACATTTACTGGTGCTTTGGACCATTTTAAACTTTTTTCCATAAAAAGACCATAAAATAAGGATCCAAGGAAATAAACCTCTTACTCTTCTATCAAACAGAGTTTACCAATATATACTTACCATCTAGCACTTCTTCAGAAAATCCCGTTTTCTCAAAATCACTGGTATTCTGATTGTACAAACCAAATAGGAGATAATTTGCCAGCTCTCTGCAGCCTTCATTGTACCTGCTATCGATTCCTGCAAGGTGAAGGAGGCTCTGATCAGCTGTACTGTACTATAGGGAGCAAATGAGCCAATAATTAGGTCCTGCTCACCAAAACCCTGATGATCAAGCTGAACGACACAGCTCAGACCAGTTTTGTGCCAGAAACCAAGTTAAGCAATTCTGTGAAAGAAACAGGCCTCAGCATCCAGTACCTTTAGTTGAATTCCAGCATCTTGTAATTAAGACAATCAAACAGCACAGGTTATTGAGGCTGTTAATTTCTGAAAAGGGTTCATCTTGAATACTTTCAGTTGGCTTAAGAATAGGGGTCAGAAAAATATTCACCTTTCAAAGAGATCTTTACCAAAACATGTGGGATCAAACAAAAGCAGATTAAGGAGGCTTAAAAAGAACCCAATAATGTGAAGACGAGGACAAGTGAGTGGAATTACAAACACTTATCACTTCACAAATATGAGGTGTAGCACTGTACTGGATGCTGGGGTATGGTAGTAAATATGCCTGAAAATGACCCTCATGAAGCTTACAGTCTAGTGGGTCAGAATTAGAGACAAATAAAAAGAAAATTAAATAATACTGTCTTCACTATCATCTCTCAATGCTTCAGATATATATTTATTACCTGGTTCCTGATGTCTGTGAAGTCTCAGAGTAGGCTTTGGACAAGAGGGACGTGTCATGGCAGGAGGAAGCTATATATGTGAGGCTAGAGGAAGGGCTTAAGGCAGAAGTAGCTCCAAAAATGGGCTTCCTATCTCACTGATAGCTCATCTAACCTCATTAAAACAGCAACAAATTTCAGGGGAACAAGAACTAGAAAGACACTAACTCACAGCTTATTTCACATTGGTACTATCACTAATACCTTCCTGTGAACAAAAAAAGCCAAGTTGCTCCAGCCCTGAGTCCCACCTTGTTAAAAGCACTGACCTAGGATGCAGAGGATCCCATCTGGCCGAGACTTGCTGCTCTGGGTCAGGATGCTCTGAACCTGCCGAAGTCGGCTGCAGCTGCAACAAGAACAGAAAATGGTCCCCTGAGTTCCAGGACAGCCCCATGAGAAGAGCAGCATCCTGTGTCCTACAAGGTAGGCATGAGGAAGAGAAATGACTATGCTAGGAATGGCAATTGATTCTTGTCTGATTCTGGTACCAGAACCATAAAATGAATTGGGAAGGTTTCTTTCTCTTTTATTTTCTGGAAGAGATTGTGCAGAATTGGTCTGAAGATTAAATCTGACCTCCTGATTACAAACTAGATGGTCAGTGGCTCTCTGGCCCAACAGAGGATGAAGCCAAAGTTCATCTCTAATGGTCAATGGTGCAAAGGATTAAGCCTCAGCAGCTGACTCCAAGAACTTCCAATGACTTTTCATTTTTGAAGATTTTTCAAAGAAGAGTTTCCACACTGATCACCCCACCTGTGGTACTCATCAGTCTGTCTCAAAAACAAATGCGAACTAAACCTCCAAACTGGCCTGAGGACCTAAACAAAGCACAAATTCATCCTCACAGCTACCCATACATGGAGTGTCAGCAGAAAATACTTGCATCCATTTCCATGCAGACCTATTATTTCTTCAGCCCTAGATGGATATCCCTTTGCTCAAGCAAAATGTGAGGCACTCCCAGGCATTCATATTATTTCTAAGGACCCCATTCTCTCCATATCCACCCCCTCCTTCCCAGAAGCTCCAGAGAGAGGCGCCCAATTTCCTGTTCAAGACTAATCCTTGCATCTGGTCTCATCATCTCCAGGTCCAGGATCTGCCTCCACTATTCATTATTCATTCTCTAACACTCTTTTTTTTTTTTTTGAGACGAAGTCTCGCTCTGTGGCCCAGGCTGGAGTGCAGTGGAGTGATCTTGGCTCACTGCAACCTCTGCCTCCCAGTTCAAGTGATTCTCCCACCTCAGCCTCTCAAGTAGCTGGGATTACAGGCACATACCACCACATCCAGCTAATTTTTGTATTTTAGTAGGGATAGAGTTTTTCCATGTTGGCCAGGCTGGTCTCAAACTCCTGACCTCAGGTGATCCACCTGCCTCAGCCTCCCAAAGTGCTGGGATTACAGGCGTGAGCCACTGCGCCTGGATTCCTAACATTCTTATATTTAACATTTTCTCTATAGTCAATATAATCCCAGTCCTACCACATCATTATTAACTAAGAGCCTCTACAAATCAACTACACTAATTCTTCCGCTCATGAAGCCAGGAGTCGTCCCCATTCCTACTGAATCTCTTCCGGTACACTGCCTTACACTTACCTCAAAACAATATTTACAGCCAAACAACACTATTTCTCTTTGATAACTCCTGAATTCTTTTTTTTTTGAGATGGACTCTTGCTGTGTCACCCAGGCTGGAGTGCAGTGGTGCAATCTCAACTCATGGCAACCTCCGCCTCCTAGGTTCAAGCAATTCTCATGCCTCAGTCTCCCAAGTGCACCACGACGCCTGGCTAATTTTTGTGCTTTTTAGTAGAGAGAGGGTTTCACCTTATTGGCCAGGCTGGTCTCAAACTCCTGACCTCAAGTGATCCACCCACCTCAGACTCAAAGTGCTGGGATTACAGCCATGCGTCACCACATCCAGCTGCCCCACTGGATTCTTTCTGATGTTCCTATGTCCCAACTCGTTCACTCCATGACTTAGTGGTCTTCATCACTATTTTCCATGAAGTTTCACAGACTTCCATGTGATACCAAAACTAGACAAAGACAGTACCAAAGACTATGCTTTCAGGAATTATTCCTATAGTTCGTTATTAGAGAAGTCTCTCTGAATGAGTAGAGCACTAGAAACCACAAGAAGGAAGCACAGTGTTCTCTCCTGAGCATAAAGTCGGCTTTCGATGTTGCTTTGCTGCAACTGCCATTTGCCGCTGATGACTGTTTTCTTCTTTTGGGAGAGTAAGGAGAGGACGCAGTCTAAGTGGTTCCCCTTTAATCATCAAACAAAAACAAAAAGTATCAAAAAGAGAAAGAAACCTACAAACCAAAATCCATCATGAATATAGATGTAAACATCCTGCCCTTTTTTGTTTTTGAGACGGAGTTTCACTCTTGTTGCCCATGCTGGAGTGCAATGGTGTGATCTCAGCTTACCACAACCCCTGCCTTCTGGTTCAAGCGATTCTCTTGCCTCAGCCTCCCGAGTAGCTCAGATTACAGGAATGGCTAATTTCATATTTTTGGTAGAGACAGGGTTTCTCTATGTTGGTTAGGCTGGTCTCGAACTCTCGACATCAGGTGATTCACCCACCTTGGCCTCCCAAAGTGCTGGGATTACAGGTACAAGCCACCGTGCCCAGCCTCCAGCCTTTTTTTCTTTTTTTTTTTTTTTAAGAGATGGGGTCTCATTAATGTTGCCTAGGCTGGACTTGAACTCCTAGGCTCAAGCAATCCTCCCTCCTCAGCCTCCTGAGTAGCTGGGATTACAGGCGTGCACCATCATGCCCGGCTTTAAAAAAAAAATTAAATGTAAACATCCTTAACGAAATATAGTAAATAAAATTCAGCAACATATAAAACAACTATTTACTAGGACTAAGTGGAATTTACCATAGCGATACTGGAGACTGGTTCATTATTCATGAATCAATCAATGCAATCCTTATATTAACAGGCTAAAGAAGAAAAATCACACAACCAAAAAACAAATGCAGAAAAATCATTTAATAAAAGTACCCATTCATAATAAAAACACTCAGAATTGATGGATATCCCAATTACACTAATTTGATCTTTACAAATCATATGACTGTAACTTGAAAATATGTTTATCTATTATGCATCAAAAAGAAAAAAAAGAAAACACTCAGAAAACTAGGAATAGTTTCCTCAACTTGATAAAGATCATCTAAAAAACCCACCAAGCAAAGTTTGTAATTTTTTTTAAAAATTACAAACAGTCAAAGTCTGAATGTTTTTCTTCTAAGGTGAGGAAGAAGATGAGCATGTCTACTCTCACTACTTCTATTTAATATAATACTGGAAGTTCTAGCCAACAGAACTAGGCAATAAAAGGAAGTAAACACACAGATTGAAAAGAAAGAAAAAAAACTATTCCTATTTGCAGATATGTCCTATTTGTAGATGACATGATGGTCTCTGTAGGAAATCTTACGGGTTCTACCAAAATTCCTAGAACCAATAAGTGAGTTCAACGAGGTCTCAAGATACAAGATCAACATATAAAAATCTATTGCAATTTTTTTAGAGACAGGGTCTTGCTCTGATGTCCAGGTTGGAGTACAGCAGTGTGATCATAGCTCACTGCAATCTCTAGCTCCTGGATTCATGGGCTCAAGCGATCATCCTACCTTAGCCTTCCAAGTAGCTGAAACTACAGGCACATGACACCACACAAGCTAATTCTGAATATAAATATTGGAGAGACAGGGTCTCACTTTGATGCCTTCCTAGGCTGGTCTTGAATTCCTAGCTGCAAGTGATCCTCTCACCTTGGCCTTCCAAAGTGCTGGGACAATTGTAATTTTATAGGAAACCAAAATTTAAAATATAATACCATTTATAATCTTTTAAAAATTAAATACCTAGGTACA
Organism: Cebus imitator; assembly: GCF_001604975.1. Taxonomy (NCBI): domain Eukaryota; kingdom Metazoa; phylum Chordata; class Mammalia; order Primates; family Cebidae; genus Cebus; species Cebus imitator. Next base: position 1,338,792 of record NW_016107643.1, read on the forward strand.
AACCTAACATAACACACATAGAAATTACATGCTAAAAACTACAAAACACTGATTAAAGAAATTAGAGAAGATCTAAATAAATAGACATATCTAATCATAGATTAGGAGCCTCAACATAGCACTGATATTAATTTTCTCCAACGTGTTAAGTTTAACGCATTCCTAAAAAAATCCACTATTTTTTATAGATGTAGAAGAGATTATTCTAAAATTTACATCAGCCAGGCACAGTGGTACAGGTCTTAGTCCCAGCTACTAGGAGGCTAAGGTGGGAAGATCACTTGAGTCTAGGAGTTTGAGGCCAGCCTGGGCAATATAGTGAGATCTCATCCCTTAAAAATAAAATAAATACAACTTATAAGGAAAGGTAAAAGAACTAGAATAGCTTAAAATTTTTTTGGAAAAAAAAAAAAAGTGGGAGGAATCACTCTATAATGTCAAGATTTACTGCATAGCTAAAATAATCAAGACAGTGGTACTGGCTAAGGGACAGACATAGATCAATGGAACAGAACAGGGTAGCCAGAAACAGACCCACACAAGTACAACTAACTAATTATTAACAAATGTATACAAACAATTCAATGTTGGATGGATCGTCTTTTCAATAAGTATGGCTAGTATAACTGGATATCCATAGGCAAAAACATAAACCTCAACCTCATACACTATATAAAAATTAAAGCACAACAGATCCAAACGTAAAATTATAAAATTTTTGGAAGAAAATATTCAGGACCTAGGACTTGGTGAAGAGTTCTTATATTTGACACCAGAAAGTGTAATCCATAGGGGAAAAAAATGATAATGTGGACTTCATTAAAATTTTTAAGTGTTGCTCTATGAAAGACTCTGCTGAGAGAATGAAAAGACAAGCTACCCACTGGGAGAAAATATCTGCAAGCCATGTAACTGAAAAAGAACCATATGTGGAATACATAAAGCACTCTGAAAACTCAGTGGTAAAAAATAACCCAATTAGAAAATGGGCAAAAGGTATGAAGAAACAATTTGTCAAAGAAGATTCAGAAATGGCAGAGAAGTCCCATGACTACCTGTTCAACATCATTATCCATTATGAAAATGCAAATTAAAACCAGGAGATACTACTATACATGTATTAGAACAGATAAAATGAAAAATAGTGACTACCAAACAGTGAGAATTCAGAGAAACTGGACCACTCATATATTTCTGAAAGAAATTACAGATGACAGCAATAAATAAAAAGATATCCTCTGTTCATGCATTGGTAGACAGTATCATTAAGCTGTCAATGCTATCCAAAGCAATCTACAAATTAAATGTAATCTTTCTCAAATCCCAATGATGTTTTTTACAGAAGTAGAAAAATCCATTCTAAAATTTATATGTAATCTAAAGAGACTCTGAATACCCAAAACAATCTTGAAAAAGATCAAAGTTGTAGAACTCATACTTCCTGATTTTAAAACTTATACAAAGCTCAGTCATCAACAGTGGGGTACTGGCATAAGATGGACATACAGACCAATGAAACAGAATAGAGAGACCAGAAACAAACCCTCATATACCTGGTCAAATGATTTTTGACAAGGATGCCAAGTCCACTCAATAAGAACAGTCTTTCAAACAAATGTTGCTGGGAAAACTAGACATCTACATCCAAAAGAATGAAGTTGGACCTAACTGTACACCGTATACAAAAATTAATTCAAAATGTATCAAAGGGCTGGGCGCGGTGGCTCACACCTGTAATCCCAGCACTTTGGGAGGCAGAGGCAGGCGGATCACAAGGTCAAGAGATCAAGACCACCCTGGACAACATGGTGAAAGCCGGTCTCTATTTAAAAAAAAAAAAAAAAATTTGTGACACTGGATTTGGCAATGAATTCTTGAAAATGGAACCAAAAGCCCAGGCAACGAATAAAAAAATATATAAACTGGACATTTAAAATTTAGAACTTCTGTGCATCAAATGACACAACAAAGAGAGTAAAAAGACAAATCATCTTTATAACTCAACAACCACAACCAAAAAATCCAATTCAAAAATGGGGAATGGGGCTGGGCAGGTGGTTCATGCCTGTAATCTCTGTACTGTGAGAGGCCAAGGTGGAGGATCGCTTGAGCCCATGAGCTTGAGACCAGCTTGGGCAACATAGGGAGACCTTGTCTCTACAAAAAGTTGGAAAAAATAATTTAGCCAGATGTGGCGGCATGTGCCTGCGGTCCCAACTACTCACGAGGCTAAGGTAAGAGGATCACCGGAGCCCAAAAGGTTGAGGCTGCAGTGTAAGCTGTGTTCAAGCCACTGCACTCCAGCCTGGGCAAGAGAGCAAGACTCTGTTTCAAAAAAAAAAATAGGCAAAGGACATTTCTTCAAAGAGGCTATGCAAATGGCCAATAATCACATGAAGAGAAACTCAACACCACTAATCACTAGAGAAATGCAAATCATAACCATAATGAAATATTATTAGTTTGGCTACTAACAAAAAACTAGAAAATACCAAGTGCCATCACGGATTTGGATAAATTGGAACCCTTGTGCACTATTGGTGGGAATGTAAAATGCTGCAACCACTATGGAAAACAGTATGGCAGTTTCTCAAAAAATTTAAAATAGAATTACCACATGATCTAGAAATTCCAGTTCTGGGTATAAACACCAAAGAATTGAAAGCAGTGACTGAAGGAGATATTTGTATACCCATCTTCATAGCAGCACTATTTGCAACAGTCAAAAGGTGGAAGCAAGCCAAAGTGATAAACAAAATGTGATATATACACACAATGGAATATTATTTAGCCTTAAAAAGAAAATTCTGACATATGCTACAATATAAACCTTCAGAATATTAAGCTAAGTGAAATTCAGCCATAAAAGTACAAATACTATATGATTCTACTCTTTTAGGAAGTGAATCAGAGACAGAAGATAGGTAGAATGGAGGTTGCCAGGTGCTGGATGAGAGAGAGAATAAGAAGTTATTGTTAGGCCGGGCGCGGTGGCTCAAGCCTGTAATCCCAGCACTTTGGGAGGCCGAGGCGGGTGGATCACGAGATCAAGAGATCGAGACCATCCTGGTCAACATGGTGAAACCCTGTCTCTACTAAAACCACAAAAAAATTAGCTGGGCATGGTGGCGCGTGTCTGTAGTCCCAGCTACTCAGGAGGCTGAGGCAGGAGAATTGCCTGAACCCAGGAGGCGGAGGTTGCGGTGAGCCGAGATCGAGCCATTGCACTCCAGCCTGGGTAACAAGAGCGAAACTCCGTCTCAAAAAAAAAAAAAAGAAGTTATTGTTTAATAGGTACGGTTTCCGTTTTGCAAGATGAAGAGTTGTGTGGATGGATGGTGGTGATTTTAGTTTAACAACGTGAATGTACTTAATGCCACTGAATTGTACACTTTAAAATAGTTAAAATGGTAAAGTTTACAACATGTGGGTTTTTTTTTTTTTTTTTTTTTTTTTTTTTTTGAGACAGAGTTTCGTTCTTGTTGCCTAGGCTGGAGAGCAATGGCACGGTCTCAGCTCACTGCAACCTCCACCTCCCAGGTTCAAGCGATTTTCCTACCTCAGCCTCCCAAGTAGCTGAGATTACAAGTGCCAGCCATCACACCTGGCTAATTGGTTTGTATTTTTAGTAGAGATGGGGTTTCCCCATGTTGGCAGGCTGGTCTCAAACTCCTGACCTCAGGTGATTCGCTAGCCTTGGCCTCCCAAAGTGCTGGGATTACAGGTGTGAGCTGTCTCAACCAGACTTCTCTCACATTTTATGTATGATTTGAACATTTTCATGACAAAAATATGGGAGTGAGAGGAAAGTAACAAAGTTTTAGAAGCAGCAGGGTTGAAACAGCAAGATGACCAAGAAGATTAAAGAAAAACTTTTTCTGGGCAATGAAGATTGCCCGCCTCTCCCCAGTTTTTCATGTTTAGTAGAAAGCTGATCTTGCAGTCATTCTCTGCACTAGAAACAGTTCATTGAGTTGGTCCTCTGGCCCACTTCCCAACCCATCAGACAGTAGGCTGCTTCACTGCCAAGGTTACCCAAAGCTCTTTGGTTTTCAAAGTTACAACCAGCAAGTGACAAAAGCATGAAAAGGTCAGATGACCAAGAAAAAAAACAGCTCCCCAACTATGGCTGTACAAAGCCAAGACAATACTGAAAACAGTTTCCTTTCCATGACTATGTTAATCCGAATAAAGTGTAAGCATATATAATGTAGAAAGACTTTCTTCTTCCCAGAGAAAAACAGTCCTAATTATTGTTTATTTTATTAACACACAGCAAAACTAAATTCTTTTATTCCTTTGCATATTTTATTGCTTCCCAAATTTAATTATTAACTACAAGCTAGTCTTTTGTCACTGAAGCATAAAACATGTCACTTAATTATTTACCTTTTAATTAAAAAAAAGAAAACCTAATAAGTATTTTAAAACTCACAATGACTCACACTCCCAGCAGCCGGAATTAACCACTGTTAACATTTTGGCATATCTGCTTTTTTCTACATTACTGTTTTCTAAAATTAGGTATGTAGAATACTTACTGTGTATTTTGAAGAAGAAAAAGGAATATTACATAACGCCATCACTGATCCTCACCCATCAGAGGATCAATGAGGTAACCACTATGAGTTTCTTATGTATCCAACCACCAGTCTTTTTTTTTTTTTTTGGAGACAGAGCTTCGCTCTTGTTGCCCAGACTGGAGAACAATGGTGCTACCTCTGCCTCCTGGGTTTAAGCAATTCTCCTGCCTCAGCCTCTTGAGCAGCTGGGATTACAGGCATGTGCCACCACTCCCAGCTAATTTTGTATTTTTAGTAGAGACAGGGTTTCTCCATGTTGGTCAGGCAGGTCTTGAACTCCTAACCTCAGGTGATCCACCCACCTTGGCCTCCCAAAGTGTTGAGATTACAGGCGTGAGCCACCATGCCCATCCATCTTTTTTCTTTTAATAGAAATATTCAAAGGTTGGGCATGGTGGCTTTCAACACTGTGGGAGGCCAGGCATTCAACACCAGCCTTAGCAACACAGCAAGACCTCATCTCTACAAAAACTAAAAATAAAAAAATGACCAAGACACGGTAGTGTGCGGCAGAAGTTCCAACTACTTAGGAGGCGGAGGTGGGGGGTTCCTTGAGCCCAGGAGATCCAGGCTGCAGTGATTGTTCCACCGCACTCTAGCCTGGACGACAGAGTGAGACTCTGTCTATAAAAAGAAAAAGAAAAAGAAAAGCCGGGTGCGGTGGCTCACGCCTGTAATCCCAGCACTTTGGGAGGCCGAGGCGGGTGGATCACGAGGTCAAGAGATCGAGACCATCCTGGTCAACATGGTGAAACCCCGTCTCTACTAAAACTACAAAAAATCAGCTGGGCATGGTGGTGCGTGCCTGTAATCCCAGCTACTCAGGAGGCTGAGGCAGGAGAATTGCCTGAACCCAGGAGGCGGAGGTTGCAGTGAGCCGAGATCGCGCCACTGCACTCCAGCCTGGGTGACAAGAGTGAAACTCTGTCTATAAAAAAAAAAAAGAAAAAATTTTTCAAACATATACCACACCCAGCAATAACACTATCCTCTATCCCCCAGGTCTACCTGAGCATGGCTGGCATATCCTGGGTAGACAGCCTGTGGTCACCAACAACTTTACAAAGTTCCACTTTTAGAAGACACATAGACTTAGCAGACCCAACAATGTGGCTTATGTCAAAGATGCTGCTTTCTATGAAATTATAACTTACTTCTTGTGTTCCTTGGATTCAGACTCAGAATTTAGACATGATAGAGGACTGAGATGACAAGAAAAAGAAACCAAGAGTTAAACAGATGCAGTTTGCCCAAGATCCCAAAGCTAAGTAAAGATTAACATCATCAGAACCTAAGTGACCAGGTACCCTGACTCTGAACTTTTTCTTTCTGCTAAACCCCACTGTTTTCCTGACAATAAAGCCAGTCATGGGTACAATATATCTGAATTCTAAACAATCATCTCTGTTCTTCCCATCTTATGTGTAAATAGTTAATTCATTGCTCACTGCTTTTATAACAACCGCTGCATAAACAGCCAGGTATTTTTTTTTTGTTTATATTTCATTATCTTGCTTCCCTGGAAATAAAGAAAAAAATTGGAAATTTTATTTTACCCATTTTTCATCCATGATTTATGCTTTTTTATCTTGAAAATTAAATAATTAGAATACTAACATATTCTTCTTATATGCTTGCTGTATACTTTGTGTTTTGAATGTTTCACAAAATGAATCCTCACATTCCAATCTGATTCATCTCATCACAGAAAACTGTTATGAACAATTTGGTATGGAACTCTCAGTAATACATAGTTTGGGTGTTTTTTGTTGGGGAAGTATTTGTTTTTACATAAACAAAACAATAAAATATGTCACTGCTCTGCAACATGTTTTTTCACTTAACATTATACTTTGGAGACCTTTCCAGCTTAGTACATAGAACTGAATCTCATTTTTAAAACTGCTGGCTAGGTGCAGTGGCTCATACCTGATCACCAATGATGTTGAATATATTTTATTTATTTATTTTTGAGACAGAGTCTTGCTCTGTCGCCCAGGCTGGAGTACAGTGGCACAATCTCAGCTCACTGCTGAGATCACTTGAATGCCTTCTGGGTGAAAACAGACTAATAAAGAGTCCAACACATTTTTTCAAAGAACTTGCTAAACTCTAATTAGTTTTACAGTTTTGTCTATTGTCATAAGTTTTCGGGGTGAATCAAAGCAGTTTTATCTTTTTAAGTTTTTATTTCAACTAAATTCATCTTTCTTTCTTTTTTTTTTTTTTAATAGAGATTCGGTTTCACCATGTTGGCCAAGATGGTCTTGATCTCTTGATCTGCCCATGTTGGCATCCCAAAGTGCTGGGATTACAGGTGTGAGCCACCGTGCCCGGCCTAATTCATCGTTCCTGCTTTTGCCTTGTGTATTGTCTGAACCTGCAATGGGGGCTCCAGCCACTGCCTTTTTTTTTCATTTTTATTGAGCACCTATTGTGTGCCAGGCACTGTTTAGAGCACTGGGGATTTAGCAATGAATGAAAGGACAAAAAATCCTTGAAACAAAACTCCCAGAACTTAATTTTAAGGGAGGGAGGTGTGAGGGAGGAGAGATAAACTAAGTAAGTAAGTAAAATATATTTGTCATATGGTGATAAGTGGGAGGTTGTGAGTCCTAAGAGGAGGGTAGAGTGCAGTTTAAAAGCAGGATCAGGAAAAGCCTCACCAAGAATACATTTGCATAAAGAAGACCTAAAGGATATGAGAGCACAAGCTATGCAGCAAAGGCGAAGGCCCTGAAGGGAGTGTCACTGAGCCTATGTGGCTGGAGCAGAGTAGGTGAGAAAGAGTGTAGTACGAGATGAAGGGAGAAAAAAAAATTATGTGCGTGCTAACCTTAAGATTAGTTAAGGTCTTGTAGCTGATGATTTCAGCTTTTACTTGCAGTGTTTAGAGTGCTTCAAAAAGAGGTATGACATAAGAAATGACTTACATTTTAATAAGATCACTCTATTTGCTGTGTTGAAAACAGACTCAAGGAAGATAAAAACTCAACCTGAGAGACCAATTAAGACTCTACCACTGGACAGGAATGGTGGCTCAGGCCTGTAATCACAGCACTGGGGGAGATCGAGGCAGGTGATTGCTTGAGTTTGAGACCAGCCTGGGCAACATGGCAAAATCCTGTCTCTACAAAAAATACAAAACTTAGCCAGGTGTGGTGGCATACACCTGCTGTCCCAACTACTCAGGAGGCCATGTTGGGAGGATTGCTTGAGCCTGGGAGGCAGATGTTGCAGTGAGTGGAGATCACACCACTGCACTCCAGCCTGGGTGACAGAGTGAGACCCTGTCTCAAAAAAAAGAGTCTACTGCAATAATCCAGCCAACAGATAGATGATTACTTGTTTTGCTTGTCTTATTACATTAGCTGCAACCTTATTATATTAGCAGTTTAAATCAGAAATGAGTGCTAAATTTTAAACAGATTTTTTTTGGGGGGGAGCATCTACCAGTCTATTAACCTCATTATTAGATTTCCTAATGATGAACAATTCTTGCATTTCTTGGACAAACCCTACTTGTGCATGAAATAGTACTGTTGTTTTACCGTACTTCTAGATTCAATATACTATTGTTTTACTTTCGATTTTTGCATTTGTAGCTCTCCTTTGTGCTTTGCTAATCAAGTACCAGGATTATGCTAGCCTCAGAGAATGAATGGGAAAGCTTTCTGAGTTCGATACTCCACTCAGCATACTTTCCATTTATTTTTTATTTTTTTTCTTTTTTGAGACGGAGTCTCACTCTGTCACCAGGCTAGAGCGCAGTGGCTTGATCTTGGGTCACTGCAACCTCCGCCTCCCAGGTTCAAGCGATTCTCTTGCCTCAGCTTCCCGAGTAGCTGGGACTATAGGCATGTGTGACCACGCCCAGCTAATTTTATTTTTAGTAGAGATGGGTTTCACCATGTTGGCCAGGATGGTCTCAATCTCTTCACCTCGTGAGCGGCTCGCCTCAGCCTCCCAAAGTGCTGGGATTACAGGCATGAGCCACCGAGCCCGGCCCTCTATACGTTCCATTACTATCTCCCCTGGTAATATATCCTGCGATTCTTCCAGGCCAGTGTCCCATCATGATTTATCCAGGTGCAAGTCACGTCAATTGGAGTCCTTTCCAGGGCTCTCACTCTAGGGCTAAAAGAGAAATGGCCTCTAGGATCACAGTGCAGGAAGAATGTGGTTTGGGGCTATGATAACCATCTTCCCTGCCTTGGGGAAGATATATTCATAACCTGCACAGCCAGGTAGTGAGAAGCAGATGAGAGATAGCAAGGACAGAGTTAACTGTTCTGATAGCAGAGTCTTGGCTCCAGTCCCTAAGTCACTTCCTGTATCTTCCCACTATCCTTTCCAGCCAAATAAGCTAATACATTCCATTTTTTACATAAATCCTTGACTTGGACTTTCATCACTTGCAATGGAAAGCATTCTTAATATAAAATCAATCCCGAGAATTGTTTAGGGTTGAACCATACTGGTGTCTACAAGTTATTCTGAAAAGCATTAAAAAAAATTGGATGGATCGAGAAAAGGATTTGCCTTATATGATAAGGCAAATATAGCAAATACATTAAGCATAGAATCTAGGTATGGTATATACAAATGTTCACTGAACAATTCTTGAAACTTTTCTGTACTTTTGAAATTTTTCACAATAAAATGTTGGTGGGATTTGGGAATCAACAGCAGGAGTAATAAAAGCCATATTAGCATTAATCTAGACTTTAGGTGCTGATTAAAAAGAGCTCATTGTAGTACTGCTACAGGTTTAAGAAACCTGGCCCTGCACTAAAGCAGCAATTATTTACCTCCCTTTGCATAACTAGAGATAGGGAGCAAAGGCAAAAAGGCAGGATGTGCAGCACAGCAATAAATGACACTTCCCACTGATGTCTTTGCTGGAGGAACAACCTGCAATGGAAAAAAGCTAGCCAATGTTGCTGCTGTCATAGCTAATACATGGTTGATCAATGACCATAAGGTGACTCAAACTGAGGGGACAAACATACACACGTATGATATGCCTGGAGAATGTGCTGGCATCGTTGAATTATTCGATGATTTTCACTTTCTCCCACTACTTTCATGTAGCTCAACAGAGCCATTAGTAATCCTAAGCAATGTAAACCTCATTCTACACAGCTACCTCCCTGGTAAAAATAAACAGTTGACTGATCCATATCCATTCTCTTCTTCTTTCTTAGTAGAGTACCACAACTTTATTTGGGGCAGCAATAGGTTCAGGTCCTTTGTTTCCACAGTTGATCAATGAGACATACACAGAAGTCATCAAGTAGAAGCTTCCAGGAAAGCTCTCTGAAGGGAACTGATTCAACAAGGAAGGAAACCCCTTCTGTTACCCCTTCTTGTCTGACAGACATGATGGCTGGATTTCCTGCAGCCATTCTGTGATCATGGAGCTATGGTGAATAAAAGCCACCTGCTAAAAAACAGCAGAATACAAACACAGAAGAGGCCTGGCTCCCTGATGACTCTGTAGCAGGCTGGCCTGCCTCCCTCTAGACAGGCATCCTCTTAAAGTTAAGTCATTATTGTTAAGAATCTTACCAACTGGCCGGGCGCAGTGTCTCACCTGTAATCCAAGTACTTTGGAGGCCAAGGCGGGCAGATCACCTGCGGTTGGGAGTTCAAGACTAGCCTGACCAACATGGTGAAACCCCGTCTTTAAAAAAAATAAAATAAATAAAATAAAATAAAATAAAAAAGAATCTTGCCAGCTGCCAAATTTAATTCCTGACAGGCCACCTTATCTAAAATGGTTAAAACTCATGTCCAATGGCAATTCATGTCTACAGGTATTTCATGAATTGGTATACACAAGACACTCTACAAACCAAATTCAAGAACTTCAGAAAACGTTACCCGCCACAAATGCAAAATGTTACCTGGAAGTTTGTTCACTACATTCTAGTGTATACAACACTTTATTTTCCATTTTCTTCCATTTCTCTGGCATTCTCTGAACATTTCCTCACACAATCTGCTCTTTGTAAAGTCAGTTTCACAAGTCTTTAATCACAAAGCATTCACAATTCAATTCCTTTCCTTCACTTCTCTGACCATTAAAAACATGCCAAACCTAAATGCAATGTGAAATCCTGAGTTGGATTCTGGAACACAAAAATAATGTGTGGGAAAACTCAAATAAAGGCTGGAGTAGTAAACTCCAAGTAAACAAAAGTTTACTAAGTAAATGAATCTATTATACCAACATTAATTTCTTACTTTTGATAAATGCACCATGGGTAAGACGTTAACATTAGGAGAAGCTGCATGAAGAGTATATAGGAATACTCTGGGCCACATTTGAAATTCATCTATAAACCTAAAATTATTTCAAAATTAGAAGTTAAAAACAAAAAGAATGCCAAATAAGCTGCCTTTTCTTCAGACTAGAGCTCAAAATCACAGATAATAATTTTAAATATCCAAGTTGCAAACACTGCTTTTCTTTCTT
>NW_016107643.1:1349875-1356195 GCF_001604975.1 Cebus imitator
TAAACATTTCATGACAAAAACAATAATTTAAGCTGTGTCACTTAAAGGGCATTTGTATCTCATTCACTCCCCTCTCCAAAGATCAGAACCTCAGAGAAGACCCCACAAGCTGGAAAACACTGTTAAGATAATGTGTACTATTAATGCTACAACACTCACTAAATAAGAGTCCTCAGTATACTGTCATCCCAGATACAAGTGAAAAGGCAGTTATGTAGGCCCCTACCCCTGGGCCAGAAATAAAGCCATAGAAGTCTAACTAAGCATACCCTTTTTACTTCTATAGGCACCATACCAAGCCTTCCTGGCCAGCATCCAAGTAAATTGGAGACTGAAGCTCCACATTTTTAGGCATTCCAGGGCATTGGCTTGCTTTGCATTTTGAGTTTTCTTAAAGCTGGGACCAACTGTACTGCAGTTATTACTTCTATAGATCTGTAAACCCCCTAAGAGAACCAGGGGTAATGGCAACTGGCTAATAAACATTACCTGAAGAGATAACTGACCTCTGTGACGCTTTCATTAAAATGCTTTCTGTAGAGCATCACTATTATGAACCACTTTACTTTTTATTTTTATTTTTTTGAGATGGAGTCTTACTCTGTTGCTCAGGCTGGTGTGCAGTGGCACAATCTCAGCTCACTGCAACCTCTGTCTCTTGGGTTTAAGCAATTCTCCTGCCTCAGCCTCCCCAGTGGCTGAGATTACAGGCACCCACCACCACGCCCAGCTAACCTTTGTATTTTTAGTAAACAGGGTTTCTCCATGGCCAGGCTGGTCTTGAACTCCTGACCTCGAGTGATCCACCCACCTCGGCCTCCCAAAGTGCTGGCATTATAGGCATGAGCCACAGCACCTGGCCAATGAACCACTTTCTTATCACCTAGTTTACAACAATGTCTCTTCATTCTTGAATACCCATGAAATTTAACATAGCCCACAGCTTCACCTATAATTATTCTCTATTCATTCAATAAGTAATTACTGAAGCAGTGTTTCATAATAGCTAACAATAGCAGTTCATATTCATTGAGTCCTATGTGCCAGACACCAATCTAAGCAGCAAGAGAAACAATGAGGGAAACGGCAATTAAAACACTGTCCAGGGGTGATAAAGAAGGTCCTTCCCTATGACCCTCTTGAAAATAAAGAAATCCCACCTATGCATGGTAGAAGGAACCTCAGCACAGGAAATTCTTAATCAGATTGTTTTGCTAGAGCACATCCTCTACTAGCTTCTTCATAAAATGTGCATGGGAGGTCAAATTTTGAGAACTTACTTGTGTGAAATATCTTCACCCTTTCTCACACCTGGCTGAGAGTCTGGCTGGGTGTAGAATTCTGGGTAGGAATCTATTTTCCTTCAAAAGGTACTCTGCTACATTACTTCCTTGCTTCCAATGCTGCTAGAATCCTAGGATTCCTGATTCTATATATGTGATTTACAGTATATTAATTTTGCCTTTATGGTGCCAGAAAATTTCATGATGCTATGCCCTGACATGGATATTTTTATTTTGAATTGACAGATAAAATTGTATATATGTATTTGTGTAAAACATGATGTTTTGAAATATATATACATTTCGGGAAAGTTAAATCTACCTAATTAACAAATATATCACCTCACATAGTTGTTTTTGTGATGAGAAAATTTACTATCCACTCTGTTTGCATTTTGCAAGAATATATCATCATTAACTATAGTTACCATGTTGTATAACAAATCTCTTAAACTTACTCCCCTATCCAACTATAATTATATATCCTTCGACCAACATCGTCTTTACCCTGCTACCCACTAACTACTCTAGCCGCTGGTAACCACTAGTCTACTCTCTACTTCTGTAAGATCAACTTTTTTTTTTCTTGACACAGGATCTCGCTCTGTTGCCCAGGCTGGAGTGCAGTGGCATGAACACAGCTCCCTGTAGCCTTGACTGCCTAGGCTCAAGCAATCCTCCCATCTCAGCCTCCAGCGCAGCTAGGATCACAGCTCCATGCCACCAGGCCTGGCTAATTTTTTGTTTGTGTGTTTGAGATGAAGTCTTGCTCTGTCACCCAGGCTGGAATGCAGTGGTACAATCTCAGCTCACTGCAATCTCCGCCTCCCAGGATCAACTGATTCTCCTGCCTCAGCCTCCCAAGTAGCTGGGATTACAAGCATGTGCCACCACACATGGCTAATTTTTTTATTTTTAATAGAGACAGGGTTTCACCATGTTGGTCAGGCTGGTCCTGAACTCTTGACCTTGTGATCCGCCTGCTTTGGCCTCCCAAAGTGCTGGGATTACAGGTTTGAGCCACAGTGCCTGGCCAATTTTTTTTTTTTTTTTAATTTTGTAAAGATGGGGTTTTACCATGTTACCCAGACAGGTCTCAAACTCCTGGGCTCAAGCAATCCTCCTACCAGGGCCAAGAGCAACTTTTTTAGATTCTACCCACATATCAGTGAGAGTATGTGGTACTGGCATGGATATCTTAAAATTCATTGTGCTAGATTCTTGGCAAGTGCTTTCAATCTGGAAATCTATGTCCTTTGGTTCTGGGAAATTTGTTTATTTATTTATTTTTTTATCATTTCTTCATGTCTTCAAACAATAATTATCCACTATCTCTCCTGTTACAGACATCTACAGATCCCTAAGTAATTCTGTTAATTCATGATAATCTCAATAGGCACCACAATCTTTACCTCTCAATGCCTTGATTCCCCTGCTTCCAATGGTGGTGTCCTCTAACCTACTTTAGCTATTCCCTTCCACATTGCCCACATCCAAGCAGCTCAACACAGCTGCAGGAAAAGCATACAACTATGCTAACTAGGGTCTCACCTAGGTTTATAACTACAAACATCAAATGGGCACTAGGTGCTGCCTGGCAATCCTAAAACTTTTCCTCATTTTCAACTCATTCTTCCCCATTCTCTTGGATGAATTTTACAAATATCCAACACCTCTCTCCATTTTTAGATGAAGACCTTCCTTCTTATTTACATGAGAATACAGAAGTAATCAGAAGAGAACTTTGACTTTCTTCCACCAACAAGCTATTAGCATTTGGGTTCACATAATCTGCCATCAGTGAGTTGTCTGCATTGCTCCTATCTAACTTGAGGCCAACAAGCCCATTTACCTACTAGATCCCATTTCATCTTACCTACTCAAGGACTTCACCCCTGCAAGTGTCTCTTCTCTCTAATCATCAATTGTCCCTCCCTACTGCATCAACTCATCAATTTATAAACATGCTATAATGTCTGCCCATCTAAAAACAAAAACTCGCCGGGTGTGGTGGCTCACGCCTGTAATCCAAGCACTTTGGAGGCTAAGGTGGGCGGATCACCTGAGGTCGGGAGTTCAAGACCAGCCTGACCAGCATGGTGAAACCTTGTCTTAAAAAAAAAACAAAAAACTCAACACCTCATGATATTCCAACTACAGCCTCATTACTCTGCTCTCCTTATAACCATCCTCGAAAGAACATCACTTTGACTGTCTATATTGAGTGTCTTCAATTCTCCTCTCATTTTCTCCTTTGTAAATTAATAAATTTTCTTTTTTAGAGATGAGGTCTGCTATGTTGCCCAGACTGGACTTGAATTCCTGGACTCAAGGGATCCTCCCACCTCAGCCTTCCAAGAAGCTGACCTACAGGTGACTGGCTTCACTTTCTCTTGAACCCACTGCACCAAAACTGTTCTTGTCAAGGTAACTAATGACCTCCACAGTATTGAATCTAATTGTTGATTATTGGCTCTTTTTTTTTCTTGAGTTGGAGTTTTGCTCTTGTTGCCCAGGCTGAAGTGCAATGGTGTGATCTTGGCTCACTGCCACCTCTGCCTCCCCAGTTCAAGCAATTCTCCTGCCTCAGCCTCCCAAGTAGCTGGGATTACAGGTCCCGCCTCCATGCGGGGCTTTTTTTTTTTTTTTTTTTTTTGTATTTTTAGTAGAGATGGGGTTTCACCACGTTGGTCAGGATGGTCTCAAACTCCTGACCTCAGGTGATCTACCCGTGTTGGCCTCTAAAAGGCTAGGATTACAGGTGTGAGCTCCGGGCCTGATTGTTCTTAACATTCTATCAGCAATCTCATTCTATCATTCTATCAACAATCTCATTTGGCTTTCAATGTCTTCTCGATTATTCTCCTACATCAGAGGTAGGAAACCATTTTCTCTCAGAATCTGGAAGACACTGCTACACTCTTTCCTTCTTCTAGTGTTCCTAATGCTAAAAAATGGTAACAGTCTTTCAACAGCGGAGGCCAAAACCAACTAGACCTTCTTGTATTATTGTTCCTTCAGCCCTATTTCTTCCTTAGTAGTTATGTCTCACCATTCTGCATCATGATTTTTACTGTTATTGTCTCTTCCCATTCACAAGAATTTCATTCGAGGGCAGGGGACTACCTTAGTTATCTGAATCTACAGCACCTAACACAGTACATGTTGCATTATTTATATAAGAAACAGTGGGCCAGGCATGGTGGCTCACGCCTATAATCCCAGCACTTTGGGAGGCCAAGGCGGGTGGATCACGAGGTCAAGAGATCGAGACCATCCTGGTCAACAAGGTGAAACCTCGTCTCTACTAAAAATACAAAAATTAGCTGGGCATGGTGGTGCGTGCCTGTAGTCCCAGCCACTCGGGAGGCTGAGGAAGGAGAATTGCTTGAACCCAGGAGGCGGAGGCTGCGGTGAGCCGAGATCGGGCCATTGCACTCCAGTCTGGGTAACGACAGCAAACCTCCGTCTCAAAAAAAAAGAAAGAAGCAGTGAAATTGAAACTGTTAAAGAAGTCCCAAGCAGGAACAGATCCCTCTACAGAAAAAGATTTTGAAGTAGGAAAGTATATTTCAGCTAGATTTCTACTGGTTCCTTAGCATTGGTCCACATAAGTTAGTTTATACCTTGGTAATAATTCCAAAATCCCAATGGTGTTTCACTTCTTGCTCAACCTACCTGTCAAGCATAGGTCACCTGGAAGCTCGCTCTGGGGCCCCAACTGATGGGTGGCTGGCATTTGCGGCCCGAACAACTACCACCACGGAAGGAAAGAGAAGGAAAAACTACACAACAGAAGCTTGTACCATGGAAGGTGACACAATATTCCCACACATTTCACTGACCAAAAGCAACTCTCAAGGCCATACCTAACTTCAAAGAAACTAGTACAATTTCTACTACATGCTCAAGAGACAGAAACCAAAAATACCTGATAACACTGATAACTATCATATGCTTAAAGAGAAGCCTCTAATTCTGAGCAACAATATTTTACTTCTTGATCTCCATTCCCCATCTGTGAAAATGAACTACCATGCTAGAACTTACACGTGCAGAGTACTATCTATGAGTCTTAGGAATGCCACTTCACCAGTTAGGCTTGCCTCTTTCATCACTCAGGAGTCAGCAGCAAAGAAGCCATATATGGGTGACAGGGAAGTGCTAGAAACATTCAATGTCAAGAGTAAGGGAAAGGTTTGAATAGGCAAGAAAAGCACGTTCAATTATATACAAGTGGGGAAAGGAGGGAAGCCTTCAGCAAATTTCTTTCACCAAAGGTATCAGGCAGCTAGGCCTTCGGGTTCCTTGCACTATCCCTTGTCTGAAATCAAACAAGTTTCACTCAAACCACTTGACAGAAGATTTGGTGTTTGGGTATGATCACTACTAAGAAGTAGTGAGTCAGCATACTTCTTTTAACACAGAATCACTACCTTTAAAAGAATAAAACAAGAAAGGCAACAGTTAAGAGACAGATTCTAAGGTAGAGATGATTTTTTTCCCCCTAAAAGCCTCAAAAGACTCAAATCCAAATTCCTAAGCTCAAGATGATCTGGGATAAACCTCAAGGCTACACAGAGCCTAGATTTAACGGATGGCTGTTCTAAAGTCTCCTCTGCAATGTCTATACAAAGTTCAAATACTTTCTGTTTCAGACAGTGAAACCCGCAGATATGTTGCAAAGGATTGGAGATGGTTACCATAAGCAGTTAAACTTGGAAATGAAAAGCACACAGGAATTACACAGGGCAGAACCACAGTTCAAAAACGTCACCTGCCAAATCTGAAGCAGTTCAGGACTCCTAAATGCAGTGTTTCATTGTTATCTGCCCCCCACCTTCCCTATCCTTTATGCGTTCAACAAACATATATTAGACTCTGGGATGTGCAAAGGAATGCAGGGCAGTAAAAAAGAAACAGGGTTCTGGCCAGGCGTGGTGGGTCACGCCTGTAATCCAAGCACTTTGGAGGCTAAGGCGGGCGGATCACCTGAGGTCGGGAGTTCAAGACCAGCCTGACCAGCATGGTGAAACC
>NW_016107643.1:1356291-1359492 GCF_001604975.1 Cebus imitator
AAAAAAAAAAAAAGAAAGAAAGAAAAAGAAAAGAAACAGGGTTCTAAGAATCAGTTTCTTTTTCTCCAAGAATTTGGTCTAGTTAAAGCAAACAACCCCAAAATACAGATCAGCAAGCAAAGTTAAAACATATGCCTTAAGTACCATAAGAAGAATATGGGAAAACGTGTTCTAACATGTAGATTGACAACTTCCTTTTAAGAGAACAATACTATATTTGCTTTGCTATGTGGCTAGAATAAAGAAAAAGCAAACAACAAAACCCTCTCCTGGTTTAATGACAGTTTAGCCATACTAATAATCATAATTCGCATTCTCTCCCCTCTCTTCTCTCTCTCTCTCTCTCCCCTCTCTCTCTCTCCTCTCTCTCTCTCCCCTCTCTCTCTCTCCTCTCTCTCTCTCTCGTCTCTGCTGCAACCCCTCCATCATTCCAACCTTCACACTGCGCCAGCGCTCCACACCGGCTCCATCGCAAACAATGCCCAGACTAACAAGGTCAGCACCAAAGGCACAGGGCACAGAAATCTGAAACGGATCTTCCTACATCGAAAGGGGACGGGGAACCCTCCCCACAATCACCCCCTCCCCACGGCCACAGGGCCCCCACTTCTTAAGCTGCGAGGTATAGGTAAGGGGCCTGGCGTCCGCCGCTTTCGGGGATCTAAGCTTCTTTCCCCTATTCATCCAGTTTTTCTTCCTGCGCCTCTAATGCCTCTACTTCCTCCCTATTGTGAAGTGAGGGGGCGTCGCGATGCAGGCTGAGGCAGGGGGAGCTGGCGAAACGCGCCATAGGGGAGATGCTGTCATTAGGTACATAGAGGACGGGGGACACTCTTTAAGGAAGCCCTTTTCAAGGGCAAAGGCTCTAAAAATACACGGTAGGGGGCTTTCTAGGTAATACATTTGGGGGTTCTACACAAGAGAGCTATTGTGTGTCTGGAGGTGCGAAGTCTCTAGAGGTAGTTTCTGGGGGAAACATTCCATGGGGAAGGCGAGTGAGTTTTTCATAGGGAGGCCTCTGTGCAGTTCTGTGTAGAAGAATCTTTCCCGGGAGAAACGTATGGGGGTGAGGACGTCATAATAGGGTCTTCACAGGGAACCACTGTCCATAGGGAAGCCACTGTGGGGAAACCGTTGCAGGGTTGTCTAGGGAAGCCACTGTGGGGAAACCGTTGCAGGGTTGTCTAGGGAAGCCACTGTGGGGAAACCGTTGCAGGGTTGTCTAGGGAAGCCATTGTCAGGAAACCGTTGCAGGGTTGTCTAGGGAAGCCATTGTGGGGAAACCGTTGCAGGGTTGCCTGGGGAAGCCATCGTCAGGAAACCGTTGCAGGGTTGTCTAGGGAAGCCATTGTGGGGAAACCGTTGCAGGGTTGTCTATAGGGCAGTCTGTGGGGCCTCTACAGAGGGCGCCGTTCTTGGGAAAACATTCTTCCCTGAGCCGTTCAAGAAAGAACTGTCCCGAGGAAGCCATGTCGGACCACGCCCTGCAGCGGGAGGCGTCGCCGGAC
Source organism: Cebus imitator (assembly GCF_001604975.1). Classification (NCBI taxonomy): domain Eukaryota; kingdom Metazoa; phylum Chordata; class Mammalia; order Primates; family Cebidae; genus Cebus; species Cebus imitator. Next base: position 1,357,800 of record NW_016107643.1, read on the forward strand.
CCCGAAAGCCCGCATCCCCCGCCCGGTCGCCCCTCGGCTGCCTCTGCCCCGCGTACCTGACGGAGGGTGACCCACGGCTGGAGCCGCCAGGGGACCGAGTGCGGGGCAGCCCCAGCCGGCGCGGGGGATACACGTCCATGGCGGCGGGCGGCGGAGGAGGACGGTGCCGCAGGAGGGTCTCAGTGGCCCGCGGGGCAGCTCCAGGACGGCTGCGGCCGGGTGGGGCGGCGGGGCGTGCCGGGTGGGAGGGGGCGCGGCGCGCGGGGTCCGACGGGGGCGGGGCAGGGTGCGCGCACCGAGCGTGGATGGGGGCGTCGGAAGCGGCTGGAGTTCGGGGTCGGTGCACGGCCACAGGCCCCCACTTCTTAAGCTGCGAGACCGCCAGGCCGGATGTTGGGAGCGCGTGTCCGCAGGGTGAGGGTTGCCACGGCGCCGCCTTGCCTAGTCCTCAAGCCCGGCATCATGGAGCGGAGCTCTGCGCAGAGCTCCCCGGCCACGCACGCGGACGCGCCCGGGGGCGGAGCCTCGCCCGGCCCTGCCCCGCCCCACCGGCTCCGCCCGCCCAGCCCCACCCCGCCAGCCTCGGTCTCCAGCGAAGTCTTCCGCTCAGGCGCCAGGGTTCAGCGCACCTCCTCGGTACCCGGCTCGCTTCCCGGCTCTCGCGAACGGGTGTCTTCTCGCCTCCTGCTCATCAATTGCACACCCATCCTTCAAACGTCCAGCCGATTCCTAGCCCTCCTCGAGTTAGCATAGCATTGCGCACCCAGCCCTGCGCAGGGCATGGGCGTTAGAGACGCACAGGGTCCCAGAGGACCCGTAACTTTTGCTATTCAGATCCTGGCTCTACCGGTTTCTGCAGGGACATGTACAAGAAACTTGGGAAACACTTAACTGATAGCTCCCAGGCGTCCTGCATATACAGGACGTATTTCATTATTTTTGTCCTGAGTCCTTGGTTGGCATTGTCGGAATGCCCTAAATGTCCTGTATTCATCTTTTAAAAATAAATTGCAATAATAGCTAGAGCTGTTTTTCTCCCACAGTATTTGGTGCTAGATCACTTAAATTACAACACTGGCCGAAAATCCTTCCTACACTAATGAACATTTGGACAATCCCTAAGGTGTCTCCTGCAGGTTTGGCAGAGGAAACACCAGAAGAAGGGAGTAGGAATTTAAAGTGCTTGTTTTTCATATTAAAGAAAGGAAAATACTTTTTTAGCTCAACTCCAGAGTCCTGAACAAATAATCACTATTATTTAGAGATAACTTCTCATTGGTGCAAAACCCTGAAAATCAGCCAATCAGCGACAGCCTCACTAGGGTAACCATGTTTCTTAGTAAATCAATGACAACTCCACGCTTCTTCTTTTTACTTTTTTATAGAGATGGGATTTCACCATGTTGGCCAGGATGGTCGTGAACTCCTGACCTCAGGTGATCTGCGCTCCTCGGCCTCCCAAAGTGCAGGGATTACAGAGGTTGCAGCGAGCCAAGACTGCGCCACTGCACTCCAGCCCGAGCAACAGAGGGAGACTCTGTCTCAGGAAAAAACAACAACAAAAAAAATCTATGGTGTATGCACACTGGAATATTATTTACCCTTTAAAAAGGAGATAATTCTGCCATTTGCCACAACGTAGATGGGGAGGACGTTATGCTAAGGAAAGTAAACCAGACCAAAAAAAAAAAAA
>NW_016107643.1:1360191-1361244 GCF_001604975.1 Cebus imitator
AGAATCTCACTTTGTCACCCAGGCTAGAGTGCAATGAAGCAATCTCAGCACTGCAACCTCTGCCTCTGGGGTTCAAGCAATCCTCCTGCTTCAGCCTCCCAAGTAGCTGGGACCACAGGTGTGCACCATTATGCCCAGCTAATTTTTCTTTTTTTTTTCTTTTTTTAATATTTTGAGTCAGAGTCTTGTTCTGTCGCCCAGGCTGGAGTGCATTGGCACGATCTCAGATCACTGCAACCTCTGCCTCCTGGGTTCAAGTGATTCTCCTGCCTCAGTCTCCCAAGTAGCTGGGACTACAGGTGCATGCCACCATGCCCGGCTAATTTTTTGTATTTTTAGTAGAGACAGGGTTTCACCATACTAGCTAGGATGGTCTTGATCTCCTGAACTCGTGATCCACCCATATTGGCCTCCCAAAGTCCTGGGATTCCAGGCGTGAGCCACCGCACCCAGCTACTTTTTCTATTTTTACTAGAGATGGGGTTTCACCATATTGCCCAGCTGGTCTTGAACTCCTGCACTCAAGCGAGTCTCCTGCCTCGGCCTCCCAAAGTGCTAGGATTATAAGCATAAGCCTTCATGCCTAGCTGGGGACTGTAGTTAATAGTATATTGTATTGGGATTTTTGCTAAATGTGTACAGTACAGTTCCTCCTTCCACTGGGGGAAAAATGGGTAACTATGTGAGATGATAGCTATGTTAATTTGTTTCACTATGATAAATATTTTACTATATATATATAGATATACATGTGTCTCGTAACATCATGCTGTATATCTCAAATATCACTATAAAGTTTATTTTTAAAAAGAATTAGACTAGACAATTCTCAGATGAAGAGACAACCTATGTAAACATGCCCAATATCATTAGCAATGAGGGAAAAGAAAAATTAAAACAGTGAGATACCATTATACCCATTAATTGAGAAAAAAGTTTTTTTTTTTTTTTTTTTTTTTTTTTTTTTTTTGTTTTTTTTTTTTTTTTTTTTTTTTTTTTTTTTTGAGATGGAGTTTCGCTCTTGTTACCCAGGCTGGAGTGCAATGGCGCGAT
>NW_016107643.1:1361426-1364881 GCF_001604975.1 Cebus imitator
TTTAGTAGAGACGGGGTTTCACCATGTTGACCAGGATGGTCTCGATCTCTTGACCTCGTGATCCACCCGCCTCGGCCTCCCAAAGTGCTGGGATTACAGGCGTGAGCCACCGCGCCCGGCCCGAGAAAAATGTTTTAAGCTTGACATTATTTAATATTGCCAGGATACGGGATGGGAACTCTCATACACTTCTGTGGGAAGTATAAATTAGTATAACCGCTTCGGACAACAATGTCGTACTACCTATTGAAGTAGAAGACACATTTGCTGGGTATGGTGGCTCATGGCTGTAATCTCAGCAATTTGGGAGGCTGAGGCAGGAGGATTGCTTGAGCCCAGAGTTAGAGATCAGCCTGGGCAACATAGTAAGACCCTGTTTCAAAAAAAATAAAGAAGATACATATATGTCCCTAAAACCCAGAAATTCCACTTCCAAAGAAACTCTCAATTGGGCATGCTGGCTCATGGCTGTAACCCCAGCACTTTGGGAGGTCGAGGCAGGCAGATTGCTTGTGGTCAGGAGTTCAAGACCAGCCTGGGCAACATCATGAAACCTCATCTCTACAAAAAAGATGCAAAATTAGCTGAGCATGGTGGCATGTGCCTGTGGTCCCAGGTCCTCAGGAGGCTGACATAGGAGGATTATTGGAGCCCAGGAGGTCAAGACTGCAGTGATCTGTGATCATGCTACTGCACTCTAGCCTGGGCAACAGATCGAGACGCTGTCTCAAAAGAGAATAAAAAAAGGTGCCGGGTGCAGTGGCTCAGGCCTGTAATCCCAGCACTTTGGGAGGCCAAGGCAGGCGGATCATGAGGTCAGGAGATTGAGACCATCCTGGCCAACATGATGAAACCCCGTCTCTCAAGGAGAAAAAAAATTTTCCAAAAAAAAAGCTCTGGCATATAGGAACATGTGAAGTAAAATCAAAGATATTTATCTATGTTGTTTGTAATAGTTAAACTAGGGGTGCGGATTTAGTATCCATCAAGAGGGGATCAAATGTGAAACATAAATCAAACATGGAACAGTTACACAATGTAATATTATATAATTAAAATGAATGAATATGAATGAATCTTAGAAATACAGGGTTTAGGCCGGGCGTGGTGGCTCACACCTGTAATCCAAACACTTTGGAGGCCAAAGTGGGTGGATCACCTGAGGTCAGGAGTTCAAAACCAGCCTGACCAACATGGTGAAACCCCGTCTTAAAATAATAAATAGATAAATAAAAGAAAAAAAAAGAAACACAGGGTTTAATGAGCTACAAAAGAATATTTACAATATGACATCATTAATACAAATTAAAATAAACAGAATCAAAACAATGCTATGTACATTGTAGCAAAGGTATAAAAACCATGAGTGGCTGTTCAGACTGGGAAGGTGAGCTCAATGAGTACATCTTCATCTGCAATTTTTTATTATTTAAATTTTATTTATTAATTTTTTTAAGAGACAGGGTCTTGCTCTGTTGCCCAGGCTGGAGTGCAGTGGTATAATCATAGCTCACTGAAGCTGCAACCTTCCCCTCTCCTCAGCCCAGACCCCCTTTGACCTGTGGCTCTATCTCTTGTTCTGGACACCAGATGAAGGCAGACATATCACATGGAAGCTTCTGGGAATCTTCCCTAAGAGACAGCTGGTGTTACTCTTTGCCCCTTCTTTGCCCTTTTCTCTATCCTGCCGGCTTGAAGTATGTGTGATAGCTGGAGCAGGAACAGAATTGTGAGGTGATCTGGAGAATAAAGGCCAACAGGGCCACAGTTCAAGAACCTGATGCATATGTTTTACCAGGCGTGCACCACCAGGACCAGCTAATTTTTTTTTTTTTTTTTTTTTTTTAGATGGAGTTTTGCTCTTGTTGCCCAGGCTGGAGGCTACAAATGCACCTGCATGGTTTGGTTTGGCTCTTGTAATCCTGTCCTCTGTCATATAAAGAGCATGTCACAATTGCTGCTGGTCCCAGAATGAGGAGACTTGCAGAGCAGACTTGAGTCCCACTCACAGACTGGAGCCAAGCCCAGCTGATTCTAGTTGAAGCCAGAGAGCAGCAACTGAACCTGTAACCTATAAGCAGCAACTCAAAGCTTGTTCTAAGTCCTTTTGTTTCGAGCTTGTTATGCAGAAGCATGACTAATAGTCTTTTAAAAATAAATACTCAGATCTTTGGGTTTTTGTACCTGTCCCATTTTCAGAGGGCATCCGGATGAACAAGGAGAGGTGGGTTTATGTGTCTAGCTCCTACCTGCTGATGTCTGTCACTGAGGAGATCTATTTTTTTTCTGTTTGAGCTGGGTCTGATGATTTAGCCTCTTGTTGGCTCTCACTTGCCCTATGGACATCTCTGAGTCCTGGTTCTGCCCGCTCTGTTCTTGCTTTGCTCCTATCCATGCTGTTCAGTCCACTCAGCATCCCCTGCAGCCCCAGGACAGACCTACTGGGTCTCAGCATTTGCTCTACCAAGGATCATAGCAAGAATCCAGTCAAGGCTGTAGCCTTACTTAGCCACTCTGCACATTACTTCTAACTGGATTCAACATTCTACATGGTGAGCTCCTTCCAGAATCCCAACTATGGAATAGAACAAATGCCTCCTGCCCTTGACGCCCAGTTGAATTATCAAACTACCTCTGCTTCTTCATGATTCAGTTTAGAACAGAGGGACTAGGACCCATGTATTGCATATTCATTCTCTGCTACCTCTCCCTTTCTTCTCTGTAATACCTTCAGGCCTAGGCCTACTTTTTGAAAGCACACTACAGAAGAAATGCTCCGACCTGAGAGTCTTCATATGTCAAATGAGAACTAAAGGAATTTAGACAACGACTTTCCTCTTGACAACATCTGGCTTTGGAGCCTATTGATTTGCAGCAAAACTCCATTGTGAATGTGCAAAGCTGAAAAAACATTCCTCTTTGCTTATCTGCTGCAATACATCAAATCCTCCCCACCACCCAGATGGAATGGATAAATTGTGACAGACATAGAGATGTGTGGCCCAGGTCTCTCCTGGAAGAACTTGCTGCCCAGCTGCAGAGAATGTGGTCAGTCCCTCCGAAGGTAGCCTGTGTACAATGACTGAGTGAGGTGGAGGCATACAGGCCTCCCTCTTTGTGGTCAATATGGGACACTCTGATGGGCAATTCTCACTCAAAAACTCCTTGCCATGTTGACTGAGGCTTTGTTAGGCCTGCATCACAGTTGAACTTCTTCCTCTCCCCTTCTTTTCCAGAATAAGCATGTTTTGCTTGTTTGCTTTTTGAGACGAAGTCTCGTTCTGTCACCCAGGCTGGAATGCAGTGGCATGATCATGGCTCGTTGCAACCTCAAACTCCTGGGCTCAAGTGATCCATTCAAAGTGTTGCAATTACAGGCATGAGTCACTACACCTAGCCTTTAAATTTTTAAAGATTTGAAGTATTCCAATGCAAGACACACACACACACACACA
>NW_016107643.1:1365848-1369434 GCF_001604975.1 Cebus imitator
AAAAAAAAAAAAAAGAAATTCTTAAATAAAAAAATCAAGATGGAGAACGCTGTACCTAGCATGCTATCATTAGTATAAACAAAAGAGAGGTACAGTTTGGATAACTGAGGTGAGCAGGAAGTCCCCAGGAAGGCCTGATTTCCAAGGAAATAGGAGAAGTTTCTGCCGGAGAAACAGAAAGGACAATGAGGGTGAGGGCAGCTGCTGTTCCTTAAATCTGTCACCCCCTCTTCTCTGCTTTGGCAGCCATTATGTCCATGGGTTTCTGGCTTGCCTTATGCAATACTTCCTTGTGTTAAACTTCAAGATATCAATGGGCTGATGAGAGTTCCAGCATGAGCTAGATGACTGGATCGGTGCCTGGAATACGAATCTGTTGCCCCGGAGAGCAAGACCAGCAAGACAATGCCAACTAAGCCACTTTCCTCTGCAAGCCGCCCTGGACCCACTTCTCAGTCCTAAGGAGAGAGACTAATGATGGAAACTGGATGGTGGTCATGTAAAAGTCTTGGTGAGATGTTGGAAGTCTAAAGTGGTCCCTTTGGGAACGTAATGTAAGAAAATGGCTTCAGGGCGTATTTCGGCATAGAGTCACCTTAGCATTGGAAGCACTTTGCAAAAAATATAGGAAATGGGGCAGAGACCATGCTAACCCTTTTCATACAACAGAGGCCTGGCAGGTGACATTTCCAGGTGGAGAATGGAAGGCTCTGAGAAGATTGCACAAGAGTCTCCCTTAGACATTTCTAGAAAATACGGGAGGCTGTGGTAGAAGGGAACTGAAAGTTCAAAGTGTTGATCATGTGCACTGACTAAGCCTTTGTGTTTAAAATCAAGATGACATCATAACAACTTGATTTTCTTTTTCTTTCTTTCTTTCTTCTTTCTTTCTTTCTTTTTTTTTTAGATGGAGTCTTGCTCTGTGACCCAGGCTGGAGTGCAATCTCAGCTCACTGCAACTTCTGCCTCCCGCTTCAAGCGATTCTCCTCCCTTAGCCTCCCAGTAACTGGGATTACAGGTGTGCACCACCATGCCTGGCTAATTTTTGTATTTTCAGTAGAGACGGGGTTTCACCATGTTGGCCAGGCTGGTCTCAACCTCCTGACCTCAGGTGATCCACCAGCCTCAGCCTCTCAAAGTGCTGGGATTACAGGCATGAGCCACTGCACCCGGCCAACCTGATTTACTTGAGAATAAATCTGGGTTCATATTTTTGGTAGAAACATTAAGTGATGTTGTGTCTTCTCAGTGTATTATACCAGTCCATTTGTCACATTGATGGTGATGGTAAATGTAATCTGATGGTCAAGGTGGTGACCTTCAGTTCTCTCCATGGTAAAGATACCTTTTCCCTTTTCCAATTACTAAATAGTCTGTAGGGTGATACTTTCAAACTTTAAAAATATATTTTTTCCCAACCCCTTTCATCTTAATGGTTTTACATTCCATTGATGATGCCTGCCTGAGTCAATTATTAATAGACTTGTCATAAAATGATAATTTTTCCATTTCTATGATTTCATCTACATAGACAACTAACTTGGCATTCTCTTATGAAGAAGAGCTTTCTTTTCTTTTCTTTTTTTTGAGATGGAGTCTTGCTCTGTCACCCAGTCTGGAGTACAGTGGTGCCATCTCGGTTCACTACAACCTCTACCTTCTGGGTTTAAGCAATTCGTTTGCCTCAGCCTTCCAAGTAGCTGGGATTACAGACGGGCACCACAACGCCAGGCTAATTTTTATATTTTTAGTAGAGATGGGGTTTCACCATATTGGCCAGGCTGGTCTTGAACTCCTAAGCTCAAGTGATCCACCTACCTCAGCCTCCCAAAGTGCTGGGATTACGGTCATGAACCACCACACCCAGCCCTCTTTTCTACCCCCCTTAAAATTTTTGGTGTTGGCCAGGTGTAGTGGCTCACACTTGTAATCCCAACATTTTGGGAGGCTGAGGTAGGAGGATTGCTTAAGCCCAAAAGTTTAAGACCAGCCTGGGCAACATAGCAGGACCTCGTCTCTATTAAGAAAAATAATAATAAAATAAAATACCATTTTGGTTTATTTATTTATTTATTCTGGTGGTGGTTGTTTTGAGACAGAGTCTCTCTCTGTTATCCAGGTTGAAGTACAGTGACATGATCATAGCTCACTGCAACCTCGAACTCTTGGGCTCAAATGATACTTCTGCTTTAGCCTCCCAAAGTGCTGCAATTACAGGTGTGAGCCGCCACACCTGGCCAAAATTTTTGCTGTTAATATCAATACAGACACATGGATTCCTTTTTATTCAATATCATATAATCCGTTCCTGCATTATTCATGTGAGGCTGAGATTGTCTCAGATTTTGACATGTGGTCCTATGTAAAACATAGATTCCAAGCCACCTTCTCCCTTTCCTACAGCAGGGCCTGGGATTCTGCATGTATAACTGGCTCCCCCTAGTGCTACTTATATCCACTAAAATCTGAAAAGCTGAGGCAAAGCCCTTACCAAGGACCAGCTGAGAGGTTTATGTTAAGAGTGGTTTCAGGCCGGGTGTGGTGGCTTAATGCCTGTAATACCAGCAATTTGGGAGGCTGAGGCGGGTGGATCACCTGAGTTCAGGAGTTTGAGACCAACGTGGCCAATATGGTGAAACCCTATTTCTACTAAAAATACACAAATTAGCCAGGCATGGTGGCACATGCCTGTAATTCCAGTTACTTGGGAGGCAGAGACAGAATTGCTTGAAGCTGGGAGGTAGAGGTTACAATGAGCCAAGATTGCGCCGCTGCACTCCAGTTTGGGCAACAGAGCAAGACTCCCATCTCAAAAAAAAAAAAAAAAAAAAAAGAGTGATTTCACACCCACCAGGCAATACAGCTAAAACTTGACAAGGGCATCCTCTGAGTCAGTGAAGGCCAGAATGCCAGCAAAAGAAAGTTTGTCTTCTGAAGATGGAAGGAAGTGAGGAAGAAGTGGAGAGGTCAGGGCTGGAAAGGCAATGCTTATGATTTTTTCCCCCTTGGAAAGACTATTGCAGATAAGATACCTACTGATCCTTGCAACGTTATGGCAATGGTTTTTCTAAATAGGAACAGTTTGCTTCTATCCCCAAAGGTGGAGAGGCCTTTGATATTTGGAAGCAAGTGTTGGTACAGTCAGGAGAAGACCTGGATCAAGGGAGTATGTAGAACACGCAAGTACACACCATCACTCCTGCTGAAAACTCCCAGTGAAATCCAGAAAAGACATGAAAGAGGGAAAGTAATACATCTATAGCAGCATCAGAAAACTGAAAAGCCAACAGGCCAGGCATTTGAAGAAAGTCATGGACAATAGAGAGCAGGGGGAAATGTGGAATCAAAAAAGCAGAACTGGGCCAGGCTTGGTGGCTTACACCTGTAATCCTAACACTTTGGGCGGCTGAGGCAGAAGGACTGCTTGAGGCCAGAAGTTTAAGACCAGCCTGGGCAACATAGCGAGACCCTGTGCTACCAAAAAATGAAATAAAATAAAAAATTTTTAAAGTGGGGAACTGAGTTTGGGCCTATGTCCTCTCTAAACCTCACTAAAATAACAGGTTTTTTTTTTTTTTTTTTTTT
>NW_016107643.1:1369713-1377202 GCF_001604975.1 Cebus imitator
TTTTTTTTTTTTTTTTTTAAAGGACAAAACCCACAGGGACAAAAAGAACAGGCATTAAAACAAGATTGAGCTAGTGATGTCGAGAATAAATATTTCAGATGTTCTAGGCTGGGCATGATGGCTCAGGCCTGTAATCTCAGCACTTTGGGAGGCTGAGGCAGATGGATTGCTTGAGCTTGGGAGATTGAGACCAGCCTGGACAACATGGCAAAACTCCATCTCTACGGAAATAAAATAAAAAAATTAGCTAGATGTGGTGGCACACACTTGTGGTCCCAGCTACTCAGGAGGCTGAGGTGGGACAATGGCTTGTGCCTGAGAGGTCAAGGCTACAGTGAGCTGTGATCATGCTGCTGCACTTCAGCCTGGGCAACAGGGTGAGAACCTGCCTCAAAAAAAAAAAAAAAAGAAAAAGAAAAGAGCACATATATTAGACCTTCCCTGACACAGGTATTAAAGAGAAAATGATTTCACACTTGGGAAAATGGCAAAATTATGATTGCCTAATTCCTGAGATCTTAGGGGAACACTTTTTCAAACTCTGTTTTAACAAAAGCAGAACTTGTATCCTGGGAATTTACCCTCATGGGGACACACCAGGGGAATGAAATTCCATTGCCACATTGTATCTAATTAATCCATAATGATTGAAGAAACAGACAGTTTTATGGGTCCACAAAGTTATAGTTTAACTTTAGAGACGAATAGCTTCTACGTTTTTATAGCCTGGTTGTATGGTAAAATAAAAGGATTTTATTGCCCTGTAGGAAATTAATCAGTCTTGAATTTTACCTAGCAAATTGTCCTTGGAGTTCCTTTATCTCTAACTGTGTTCATTTATGTGAGCATGCAAACGTAAACACACACACACACACACACACATGAGTATTTCAAGCTTGGGCAAACCAGCTTCTTTGTCTACCTGATAGTTCCTTCCTTAATGAGTTAAATAAAATTTTGATAAATGCTCAGAATCTCTTGATTGCAGAATTTCACTTTCATATTTCTTTCGGACCGGGTGCGGTGGCTCATGCCTGTAATCCCAGCTCTTTGGGAGGGTGAAGCGGGCAGATCACCTGAGGTTGGGAGTTCAAGGCCAGCCTGACCAATATGGAGAAACCCTGTCTCTATTTTTAAAAAAATTTTTTTAAAGATACATATTTCTTTCCGTTTTCTCAGTTCTGCCAAGGAGACAAGGATGGGAGTCTACAGAAGGAAAACCGGTTCATGCTGTGGTGCCCCAGGAAGGCTCAAAGACAGGATTGGAGATACCACATAGCTCTGAATTCAGGGGTGAGGGCTGGTGCTGGAACAGAAGAACATCATTGAAAGTCTTGGCCCTCTTCTACCATGGCAGAAAATTATAGTTTGTTATCTGGAAAGGTTGGACCCCAGAATTATAGGCTTAGGGAGATCAGACATGGCTAAGGGTGAAGAAGCTGAAGCAGACACTGGGGGGCTGAGTGAAGTTTGCATTATGAACAGAGCCCCTGGGATCATCCCCTGCCAGAGCCAGGAAAATTCTATCATTGTCCACTTCCTACCCACTTCCACTTATGCTTAAACCCCCTCCCACCAGGCAGATGATAGGAGGAGGCTTACATAGAAATTGACCAGCCCAGAGGAAAGAGCTACAGAAAAGTAGCTAACTGAAATCATAGTGGGGGCTACCTAGCAGAAGATATATCCCCTGCCACAGACACCACCCAAAGCAGAAAGAAAAACCCTCGCCTCCACTCTTTCTGCCTTTCAGTCTCCTGCCAGTGCCTCCCAGAGGCCAAGGGAACCTGAGAAGCTTGAGTCAGGTCCCTGTGAACACAAGAGGGGCAGGCAGCGTGTGGACTGTGAGGAAGCCCACACTTGACATGCCAGAGGTCAGACAGGGAGGGAGGGAGCGAGATTAAGAGCGAGAATGAGTGAGAGCGAGTGAGAGAGAGAGAGAGAGAGACAGCAGAGAAAATGAGGGAGGAAATTACCAATAAGATAATCCCAATTTCCCAGAATCCAAGTGTTACCAGAAAAAGGAGTCTTGATCAAAGACGTCAATTCAAAAGCTGATTCTTGAATTTCACATAGTAAGGAACTCGAGGTGAGTTGCAGAGTGCACTGAGAAGAGAGAGTTTATTGACAGCTGCTCAGTTATAGAGTAGGGCATCCTCAGAAAGCAAGTGGAGGAACATATCATGTTTGTTCTGAGTTTTTCTTATATAGGAGCCTTGTTTGTTTAAAGACTAAACTAAGCTGACTACATGCATGTAGGCTGACAGCATGACAAAATTTATTATTCTGCTGATTTAAAGAAAATTCTTCTTGACATTATATTTTATCCTTTTTTTAAACTTTTTTTTTTTTTTAATTTTAGAGACAGGGTCTTGCTATGTTGCCCAGGCTGAGTGCAGTGGCTATTCACAGGTGCAATCCCACTACTGATCAGCATGGGAGTTTTGACCTGCTCTGTTTCCGACCTGGGCCAGTTCACCCTCCTTAGGCAACCTGGTGGTTACCGCTCCCGGGAGGTCACCATATTGATGCCGAACTTAGTGTGGACACCTGATTGGCATAGCGCACTACAGCCAAGAACTCCTGGGCTCAAAGGATCTTCCCCACTCAGCCTCCCGAGTAGCTGGGACTACAGGCACGCGCCACCACGCCCAGCTATATTTTATTTTATTGAGACAAAGTCTTGCCGTCACCTAGGCTGGAGTGCAGTGGCATGATCTTGGCTCACTGCAACCTCTGTCTCTCAGGTTCAAGTGATTCTCCTGCCTCAGCCTCTGGAGTAGCTGAGATTACAGGCTCCCACCACCACAACCAACTAATTTTTGTATTTTTAGTAGAGACGGGGTTTCACCCTGTTGGCCAGGCTGGTCTCAAACTCCTGACCTCAAGAGAGCTGCCTGCCTCAGCCTCCCAGTGCTGGGATTATAGGCAGAGCCACCGCGCCCAGCTTCTTTGACATTTTAGTGTGTGAGTCCATCAGAGCATAACTGTTATCTTTCTTTTCTTTGAGATGGAGTCCTGCTCTGTCACCCAGGCTGGAGTGCAGTGGTGCAGCCTTGGCTCCGCTTCCTGGGTTCAAGCAATTCTCCTGCCTCAGCCTCCTGAGTAGCTGGGACTACAGACGTGCACCACCATGCTGGCTAATTTTTGTATTTTTAGTAGAGACGGGGTTTCATGATGTTGGCCAGGCTAGTCTCAAACTCCTGACCTCAAGTGATCTGCCCACCTCAGCCTCCCAAAGTGCTGAGATTACAGATGTAAGCCACCACACCCAGCCATAACTGTTATTATCTTGAAAGCATGTATTTTTATGGGTACTGGGACATCTGAACTCTGATGTTGCAGGAGTGTGTCCTCGAAGGTGTCTTTAGACTCTTTCCTCAACTATAAACGTCTGTGATCATGGGTAGTGACTAGCCAGGAATGTGCCCTGTTACTCTCCAGATGGAACTGAACTTTTTCTCTGGCTCTTCTAGGTTTCTGCTTCCCTAACACAAGGTCACAGGTTTCTGAATGGAAAGGTCTTACCAGGAACCCAGAACAATGAATTAATTAAAAAATATCCACACAGGCTGGGTGCAGTGGCTTATGCCTGTAATCCCAGCACTTTGGGAGGCTGAAGTGGGAGGATCCCTTGAGGCCAGGAGTTTAAAACCAGCCTAGGCAACACAGAGAGACTTCATCTCTACCAAAAATTTAAAACATTAACTAGGTATTGTGGCATGCACCTGTAGTCTCAGCTACTTGGGAGGGTTAGGCAGGAGGATTGATTTAGCCCAGGAGTTTGAGGCTGCAGTGAGCTATGATTTTGCCATTGCACTCCAACCTGGTGATAGAGTGTGACTATCTCAAAATACATATATATACATACAGATATCAGTATGAACTCATGTTTATGTTTATGTGTGAGTGTGTGTGTGTATACATATACATATATATATGTATATACACACAATCAAAAATGGGTAGATACAGAAAAAACTGTAGAAATAAATGCGTGTCTAAATAGGTTAGTATAAACACATATTATTTTAACTCTCTGCTAAGAGATCCTGGGAGCAGTGACACCCAATAAAACAAGAACATCCAGTGCTCAGATCTTGGTTTCTAAACCAAGAATGGTTTCTAAATATCATTCTCCTATTTTTAAAAACCAGGGCTTCTTGAAAAAAATTACTGAAGTTATTTCAAGGCAAGGAAAATATAAGATGAGCCCAGAGCACCTTATAATATCAGAAGTCAAGGAAGTGTTCAAGAAAAAAAAAGTGTCAGAGGCATACCAGAGCCAACTCTGAGGAGTTCTCTATGGCCAAAGCCAGACCAATTTGGGAATGAAAATAAATCATATCGTATTAGATTATAGCCCAAAGTGTAAATATATATACATGAGGCCATATTTATATAAAGAAAATGATTGAAAAACAAATGTCAGAAAAAGGACAAATTTCCTTATAGAAGAATTTCAAATAATATAATTAGCCATGCTCTCCACCTTGCAAAAAGTAGTTTACTTCTCCCCAGCCCCTTTGAGGGTAGGCTGGACTTTGTGGCTTACTTCCAAATAATAGAATATGGAAGTAGCAAAAATGGTAACTGTGTGATGGAGAAACCTGGCAAATACCACCTGAACCAAGTGATCATGGTTAACATGATCAGTAATAGGAGTATACTACTTGCACTATTCCTGAAATCCCATAAGCCCAGTCTAGCCCCTAGGAAAATACCAGACAAATGCAAACATAAATATTTTACAAAATGCTTGACGGTACTCCTCAAAACTGTTAGGGCTATGAAAACCAAACAACACTGGGAAACTATCACAGACCAGAGGAGACAAAAGGTACACGATGAACAAATGCAATATGGTGTCCTGGATTGGATCTTTGAACAGAAAAAGGGCATTAGAACAAAAACTGGTGAAATTTCAACATGGTCTGGAGTTTAGTGAATAGTAATATACCAATATTGGTTTTTAAATGTTCACAAATGTACCACGGTAATCTTACATGTTAGCATTAGGGAAAATTAGGTGAGGGATATACAGGAATTCTCTGTACTATCTTTGCAACTTCTTTGTAAATCTTTTTTTTTTTTTTTTTTTTAGTAGAGGCAGTATCTCACTCTGTCACCCAGGCTGGAGTGCAGTGGAGAGATCTTAGCTCACTGCAGCCTCCATCTCCTGGACTCACGTGATTCTCCTGCCTTAGCTTCCCAACTAGGTGGGACTACAGGCATACGCCACCACCTGGTTATTTATTTATTTTTTTTGTAGAGACAGAGGCTCACTATGTTGCCCAGGCTGGTCTCGAATTCCTGAGCTCAGCTGATCCTCTCATCTTGGCCTCTCAAAATGCAAGCGTGATAGGTGTGAACCACTGTGCCCAGCTGTAAAACTTAAATTATTCCAAAATAAAATTTTTATTTACATAAACATTTAGTGGCACAACACATAAAATTTCAGAATATTAGAAACAAGGAATGTATTGTATGAGCTTCCAGAGAAGAAAAAAAGTAGGTCACATAAAAACAATCAGGAAACAAAATGCTATCAGATTGCCCATCAGAAACCCTGAAGCAATCTCCCTACAATCTGGGAGAAATCACAGTCACCTACATGCCTCAGCCTGGAACAGGGCAACCCTGTTACTGCATAGGTCACGTACTGCTTAGCCCCAGAGGTCAGCCTGGACTTCTACATTAGGGTGGCCCTGGCTGTGAACTATGTTTGCATAATGATAATAACATAAATGCTAAATACCAGTATAATAAATATGTATTATAAGTATTATTTATTGGAAGTGTGATTGTAGGAGTAAAATTATGTGAGTGGGTATGTGTGATAGGGAACAAAATAGTGAAAATTAAGTTTATATGATAGGAAGTCAGATAATATTTAAGAATGAAAAATTTCAGAATAAGACTACCATATATGGTAGAAAAGATAAGGTAATTGAATCAATTTCATAATGAAAGTATTTTAAAATGCTTAAGTATCTGTATCTATTTGTCTATAGTTCTCCATTTATCTATCAATCTATATTTATCTATTTATACCCCTAAAAATTTTGAGCTAAAAAAGTAAGGGGAAAAACTGAGGTCAAATTTTTCTGTTTTGAGCTTAATATCAGAGCACCAAAGCTGCTTCTGTCTTGCTAATACTGTACACTTGGGCTTTTGTTCAGTGGTGGTGGGAGGCAGGGCAAACCGATGAAAGCAGAGATTTAGGCTGGGCTCGGTGGCTCATGCCTGTAATCCCAGGACTTTGTGAGGCTGAGGCTGGTGGATCGCCTGAGGTCAGGAGTTCCGGACCAGGCTGGCCAACATGGTGAAACCCTGTCTCTATTAAAAGCACAAAAATTAGCTGGCCGTGGTGACAGTCACCTATAATCCCAGCTACTTGGAAGGCTGAGGCAGGAAAATTGCTTGAACCCAGGAGGCAGAGGTTGCAGTGAACAGAGACTGAGTGACAAGAGCAAAACTCCATCTCAAAAAAAAAAAAAAAAAAATTAGAGGCTTAGGGCTTACTCATACAATCAGTTCTGACTTGTTCCGGAACAGTCTGTGCTACCTTGAGAGGACAGGTGTGAACTTGGTTTGAGGAAGTCATTGAGTGATAGAGGTTGCAGTAAGCCAGGTCACGCCACTATAGTCCAGCCTGGGCAACAGAGCAAGACTCTATCTCAAAAAAAAAAAAAAGGAATAAAATAAATTTTTAAAAGTTAGTATTCAAAATGTAGCAGGAGCGGCTGTGGGAAATGGATCTCTCGGACACCGAATACAGGAGGAAGGAGTTTATTCAGCTGGGAGCAAGGTGGCATATTTGCCTAACAGCCAAGCTCCCCTAACAAAGGAAGATTCCTTCTTTATACAGGCTTATACTTTAGATGTTACACGTGGAAGAATCTTAGGTTTATAGCTTAACATATGAAAAAGGTCTCAGGTTACAGTCTTAGGAATTACATATGAAAAAGGTCTCAGTTTACAGTCTTAGGAATTACATATGAAAAGGGCTTTGGTTTACAGATTTAGGAATGAAAAGGGGAAGTTTACAGTCTTAGGAATGTAAAGGGGAAGTTGATCTAAGATGCCTGGGTCTCCCTCTTCAAAGACTGTATGGTATTGGTGTCAAGACAGACAACTAGACCATATGTAAATGTTGTACCAGAGCAAGCATAGAAAGTCAACACCAAGACAAAAGTATGCCAAATTGCAGGGTCTTTATTGCCGGTGGCCACTGAGGACACATGTCTTTCCAACCCATGGCCCTGAAAGGAGGGTGTTAAGACCTTTTATGCCCATAAACCACCTCCTGGGTGGGGGTGAGGGTGAGGGGCAGGTGTGGGGGTAGGGGGCTTCAGACATTCCGAGGGCCAGTGGACTTTGGACATTTCGTAAACCCCCTCCTGGGCAGGGGTGAGGGTGAGGGGTTTTGGACATTCTGAGGGCCAGTGGACTTTGGACATTCCGATTGTTTTTTTTTTTTTTTTTT
>NW_016107643.1:1377637-1380930 GCF_001604975.1 Cebus imitator
ACAAGTCGCAGGGGCCAAGATGGCATGGGTTTGGACTGCTTGCTTGTCACATCAGGGTTACAGAGAGTAGTTTCAACAGAAAGCGGAGGTATGGTTGAGGTATGCGGTTTTATGGGGCTTTTACCATGTCACATTAACACTTGATTTATGACAAAGATGGTTCTGCAGAGCAGCAGGGAAAGGAGAGCCTTTTTGGTTAAATGGTGCTGAAACAATTAGTAAAGTTGATGTAGAGAAGCGGTTAGACAGGTGATGGAAATCTGAAAAATCAAAAAGAAGATAAGATAACACAGACAAAAGCAATCCCAATTTATTCTAGGATTTAGGGAACAAAAGCAGGGGAGGTGATACCATCAGACTCAGTGCAGAAAAGGAGCTGGGCCCAGGGAGGAGGAGCATATTGCCAGAGCTTCAACTTTGAAGGAGGGGCCTCTACTTCAGAGGAAGAAAGAAAGAGGGAAAAGGAGAAAGACTTCTTTCTGCTGCCTTCTGATCTCCTGCCAGCGTATCTCTTCCTAAAGAGCCTAATGGGAAACAATCAACAAGGAAGCCTGAGAAATACAGTTCACAAGTGCCTGGTCCCAGCATTCACAAGCAGAAAATGGAAAGTGTAAGGTCTTTTAGGTTGACTGACGGTGCCATGGATGCCATGTTAACCTTTGTGACCTGCAGGGACACTCCAGATGAGTTCCTGGAAAATCTAAAGTAACTGGACGACCATGAAAACAGGAAGAAATGATAAACCCCTGTGGAGCCCACTTAACTTATCCCCTCCCTAAATTGATAAGGCCAATGGGCCTTGGTCAGTCTTGTGACCCCACACCCTACGACCTCCTCCCAGTTTGCAAAAAAAACGCCCTACACTGTGACTTTCCTTTGCCCACCCCAAACTTATAAAACCAACTCAGCGTCAGCCCGCCTGCACCCAGGTGAATAAGCAGCTATGTTGCTCACACAAAGCCTATTTGGAGGTCTCTTCATTTAGCGTGCGTTTTAACAGAAAGGTAAATTATCAACATGAGTATCCATATGAAGAAATGAAAATTGACTTCTAGCTCATACCATGCACACCATAACAACTAAATATTAAGGGCAAAACAATGAAATATTCAGAGAAAAAAAGTAGGAAAAATGTCTCATTATCAAAGAGTAGACAATTTTTTTTTTTAAGATCAAGTCTCTCTCTATCACCCAGGCTAAAGTGCAGTGGCACAATCTCGGCTCACTGCAACCTCTGCCTCCGGGGTTCAAGCGATTCCCCTGCCTCAGCCTCTGGAGTAGCTGGAATTACAGAGGTGTACCACCACGCCTGGCTAAATTTTGTATTTTTTTTAGATGGAGTCCTGCTCTTGTCGTGCAGGCTGGAGTGCAATGGCACAATCTCAGCTCACTGCAACGTCTGCCTCCTGGGTTCAAGCAATTCTCCTGCCTCAGCCTCCCGAGTAGCTGGGATTACAGGTGCCCACTACCACACCCGACTAATTTTTTGTAGTTTGTAGTTTTAGTAGAGGCAGGGTTTCACCATGTTGGCCAGGCTGGTCTAGAACTCCTGACCTTGTGATCTGCCAGCCTTGGCCTCCCAAAGTTCTGGGATTACATGAATGAGCCATGGTGCCCAGCTGACAAATATTTCTTAAACAGGTCACAAAAACCACAAACTGTAAAGGAAACAATAAATTCAATGATATAAAAATTAAGAATTTTTTTTTTTTTTTTAAAGAGATGGGGTTTCCTCATATTGCCAAAGCTGATCTCAAGCTCCTGGGCTCAAGCAATCCGCCTGCTTCGGTCTCTCAAAGTTCTAGGATTACGGCATGAGCCACTGCTCCTGGCACTGAAAATTAAAAACTTATGTTCACTAAAAGATGCCACTGAATGGAGTAAAAACATAGACTAGAGAGTGGAAGATATTTGCCATGTGTACATATGAGAAAGGGCTTGTATCCAGAATATCTACCCATTTTTCTATTGGGTTGTCTTTGTCTAATTGATTTAATTAATTAACTATTTATTTAATTTTTATTTTTTGAGATGGAGTCTGGCTCTGTTGCCCAGACTGGACTGCAGTAGCGTGATCTCAGCTCACTGCAACTTCCATTTCCCAGGTTCAAACGATTCTCCTGCCTCAGCCTCCCGAGTAGCTGGGATTACAGGTGCATGCTACCATGGCAGGCTAATTTTTGCATTTGTATTTGTATTTTTTTTTTAATTTTATTTTGAGACAGGGTCTCCCTGTTGCCCAGGCTGGAGTGCAGTTGCTTGATCTTGGCTCACTGCAACCTCTGCCTCCCAGGTTCAAGCAATTCTCCTGCAGAAGCCTCCCAAGTAGCTGGGATTACAGGCACTTGCCACCGTGCCTGGCTAATTTTTGTATTTTTAGTAGAGATGGGGTTTCACCATGTTGGTCAGGTTGGTCTCGAACTCCTAACCTTGTGATCATCCCACCTTCGCCTCCCAAAATGCTGGGATTACAGACGTGAGCCACCGCACCCAGCCAATTTGTTAATGTATTTAAAAGTCAAGAATTGTCACTGCAGGCGGGGCACCCTCTGTCTCAAAAAAAAAAAAAAAAAAAAAAAGAAGAGTTGGCACTATAAGCATGTTCCTCGGAACTATGGATGTAAATGCAAGGAGAAATAATTTTAGCACTCATTTGGGTGGAATTGGTAAAGGGAGTTCTTTTCTTCCCTCCCCTCCTCTTCCCTCCCTTCCACTTCCCTTCCTTCCTTTCTTTTTCTTTCTTTCTTTTTGAGACAGAGTCTTGCTCTTGCCTCAGCCTCCCGAGTAGCCCAGGCTGGAATGCGTTGACATGATCAGGGCTCACTGCAGCCCGGATCTCCTGGGCTCAAACACTTCTCCTGCCTCAGCCTGCTGAATAGCTGGGACCACAGGTGGGTGCCACAATGCCCAGCTAATTCGTAATTCTTTTGTAGAGACAGCGTCTCACTTTGTTGCCCAGGCTGGTTGCTTTTCATTTTGAGCTTCACAGCACTAGTTTACTTTTTAAACCATTTTTATTTGTTGCTTTGGTAAGAATGAACAATTAGAAATCAATTTTTAAATTATTGAAAAAATAAAGAAAAATTGGCAGAATCAGATTAATGGAACACAAGACCAAAGAGAATCAAAACATACCTGTTAGAAGTTTAGGATCAAGTAAAAAGCAGGGCTTCTCAGTGAAGTTAACTGGTAAGCCCAGCACTTTGGGAGGCCAAGACAGGCGGATTGCCTAAGGTCAGGAGTTTGAGACCAGCCTGGCCAACATGGTGAAACCCATCTCTATTAAAAAAAAA
>NW_016107643.1:1383460-1386173 GCF_001604975.1 Cebus imitator
GGCGGAGGTTGCGGTGAGCCGAGATTGTGCCATTGCACTCCAGCCCGGGTAACAAGAGTGAAACTCCATCTCAAAAAAAAAAAAAAAAAAAAAAAGGTTGGGGGTGGATTTGTTGGTTCAAATAATTGAGTGAGAACCCAAGGGAGCGGTATGCTTCAGAAACAGCAGGATCCTTGTTCTTAGACACTGCTCACAGCAATTACTTGGTCTTTCTCCTTCTCTTGGTTAATTCTTTCCTTTTCGTCAGCAGGTTTTATTGTCACCCAGAGTCTCTCCACACGGCAACAATGATGTATTTTCCAGCAGCTTCAGGCTTATCATCATTGCCGTCTATCAGAATTATTTGGGTTGTGAGTATCATAAAATTCATCCTAAATTAGCTTAAACAAAATAAGAGAACTTAACTAGCCTATATAATCAAAGAGGTGTAATCTAGGATAGGGTTGGCTTGCAGGGGAGCTTGAGCCAAGAGCTCCAGCAGTGTCAGCCAGGGCTCATTTCACTCCCTCCATAGGAGCCTGACTGCTGCTGTGTTTGTTGGCGTCATTCTCGGGAACAGTCTCTCATGCTACCTTCCAGCAGCCCTAGGTTCTTCTTCTCATCCTTGATGCTCTTAGTCCAGAGAAAAACAGTTTTTCTCTCTCTTAACAATCCCATATTTCAATGACTGTCATTGAAATGCAAACCTACGCCAAACAAGCTCTGCGGCCACGGGAACATGATTAATCAGATGTGGGCTACATGCCCAACTATGGGCTCAAAGAAAAGTCACCTCCACCTAAAGTTGAGGAAGGTAGTTCCCTCCCCTTTCCTCCACAATTGGTGTAGTGTTATCAGGAGTGAAATATATGTTAGGGAGTAAAATTAACATACACCTACCACAATTTTCTCACTTGTAGCTCATAACCTTAAAAAGAGACAGATGCTTCTTCCCAGGGTCCATATCAGCACCCCAGAAGGTTGTAGCTATGTTGGGTCAAGCCATCACTGTGTCCTACTGATGGGGTCAAGCCATCATTGTGTTGTACTGAAGGGGTGTCCTTGGTTGGGCATCTTAGAAGCACAGCCTGAGACAGTAAATTCATTATAGGAAAAACCTATAATGGAGTGAGGAACGTAGGATAGGGCAGGGGAAGGAGTCGGTGAAGATGAAGTCTAGCTTCAGCCTGATCCTTAGGAGAGCTCTGAAGCATCAATTGCCCTAATCCTTGTCCCCTAGTGAGGCAAGGGGGCTGCCTTCTGCGCCCCTTATCTTTGGATATGGAATGTCCCCCCTTGAGGGATAATCTTTGAAGCAAAGTGACCCTCTCCTGCTGAGGGCAGTTCTCTGAAGAAAGGTGCATCTATGAGCCTCTAGCAGCATGAGGCAGCACTTACAGGAGCTGGGGGCTGGGTGCTGGGGTCAGTAAAAGGAATCTGGATGGGCCTCCAATGGGGCCTACCACAACGAACTAGCAAGATTGATCTGCTGGGGACATCTGTTAGTCTTGTGACAGGGGACGTGATTCTTTTTTATTTTTTTATTTTTATTTTAATTTTTTTAATTTTAGAGACAGGGTCTCGCTATGTTGCCCAGGCTGGAGTGCAGTGGTTATTCACAGGTGCAATCCCACTACTGATCAGCACAGGAGTTTTGACCTGCTCTGTTTCCGACCTGGGCCAGTTCACCCCTCCTTAGGCAACCTGGTGGTCCCTATATTGATGCTGAACTTAGTGTGGATACTTGATTGGCATAGCGCGCTACAGCCCAGAACTGCTGGGCTCAAGCGATCCTCCCACCTCAGCATCCTGAGTAGCTGGGACTATAGGCACACACCACTGCGCCGGGTGACGTGGTTCTTTTTGTTTTGTTTTATTGTATATATTTAAGGTGTGCAACATGATGTTTTGACATACATGTAGATCAGGGGTGTCCAATCTTTTGGCTTTCCTGGGCCACATTAGAAGAATTATCTTGAGCCACACATAAAATACACGAACACTAACGATAGCTGATGAACTAAAAAAAAAAAAAAATCACGAAAAAAATTCATAACATTTTAAGAAAGATTACATATTTGTGTTGGGCTACATTCAAAGCTGTCCTGGGTCACCTGCAGCCTGTAGGCTGCAGGTTGGACAAGCTCGATGTGGACAATAATGGTTATCATAGTCAAGCAAATTAATATGTTTATCACCTCACATAGTTACCCATTTTTTGTATGTGGCAAAAGCACCTAAAATTCTTTTAGCAAAAATCTCAACTACAATACACTATTACTAACCGTAAACCTCATGTTCATCAGATCTCTGGACTACTTAGCCCTACATACCTACTCTTTGTAATCTTTCACCTACATCTCCCTATTTCCTTCTCCTCACCCCCATAATCGCTGTTTTACTGTTTTATTCTCTATGTATTCAACTTTTTTTTCCTCCAGAGAGGGTCTCTCTGTGTTGCCCAGGCTGGAGTACAGTGGTGCAATCAAGGCTCACTGCAGCCTTGACCTCCTGGGCTCAAGTGATTCTCCCACCTCAGCTTCCTGAGTAGCTGGGACTATAGGCTTGTGCTGCCATACCCAGTAAATTTTAAAATTTTTTTCTACAGACTGGGTTTCACTCCATGTTGCCTGTGCTGGTCTCGAGCTCCTAGACTTGAGAGAGCCGCTTGCTGCAGCCTCCCAAAGTGCTGGGATTACAGGTGTGAGCCACCACCCTGGCCTTGACTTTTTTT
>NW_016107643.1:1388951-1397158 GCF_001604975.1 Cebus imitator
TTTTTTAGTAGAAACGGGGTTTCACCATATTGGACAGGCTGGTCTCGAACTCCTAACCTCATGATCTGCCCCCCTCGGCCACCCAAAACACTGGGATTACAAGGGGGAGCCACCAGGAGAGCTAACTCTCTGAGGACAGGAACTCCTCCTGCCTCCCTCGCAGCAGGGTCCAGCCCAGGTGTGAGCAGAGAGCAGGTTCTTATTAAATAAGAAGGAAGGAAACCAGCATATACTGAAAACCTACTATGTGCCGGGAACAGAGCCAGGACAGGTGCGTTCATGTAATCCTCACAACAGCACTGCGAGGTAAGATCATCATCCTACCTCTTTACAGACGTGGAAACAGGCCAGGGAATTTGCCCAAAATGGCATAGCTAGTAAGTAGGAGAGCATCAGTTTGAAAACCCAGGTCTTCTCACTCCAGGGCTCTTTCTCCTGCCTGTGTAAACAGAGTTTGGCAGTCAGTGAGGATCCCAGCTCCAAGATGGTTGCTTTGGAGCTCAAACATTAGATCCCCTTGAGTGCATGGGGCCAGCCCTGAGAGTCCAGAGGCCTGGGTCCGCGAACCCTGGCTTTACAGCATGACTTCATGATCTTGACTGAGTCCTTTAACCTCTCCACACCACGGCCAGACTGGTCAAGTGGGGTTCCCTACCAGAGAGAGGGGATTCAGCAAAACCATCGCGGCAGTATGTTTGCAAATCACAGGGAGCCAGCCTCTGCCCACAGACTCTGATCTTGTTCCCTTGCAGGGAGGAAGTGGGGTGCCATACTTCACTATCAGATTGGCATGGCAATCTGATATCACATCCCTCACACCTAGTGACAATCAGTTATGATCTCTGAGGTTCTGACCTCAGAGAGTGACATAAGTCCTAGGGAAGCACACCCCCCCACTCCCTGAGGCACCTTTTGCAGAAGGCCCGTGAGGTCAAAGACACTGAAGTCAGGATACTTTAAAGCCAAAAATGCTTAAAAGTAGTTTGGGAGGGGAAGATGCATTTAAAAGGGAAAAAAACAGGTGTTGGTTAGGAGGAGGTTTGGGAGTGAGTGTTAAAAAGGAAGAGTTGGAGTATGGTGTGCAAAGCCAGCTGGTAGGATAGGGTCAGGCCAGGCTGAGCCTAGAGAAATCAGGTTTTAGGGATCTGGCTTGCCTGTTGTCTGCTGTGAGGTTGCACTTGCTGCCTCACATGGGCAGGGGGCTTTGTCAAAAAAGTGTTGAGGCTGGGTACAGTGGCTCATGCCTGTAAATCCCAGTACTTTGGGAGGTTGAGGTCAAGAGGATCACTTGAGTCCAGGCGTTCAAGACCAACCTGGGCAATATAGGGAGATCCCATCTCTACAAATAACAACAACAACAGCAACAAAATAGCCAGACTTGGTGGGGCACGCCTGTCGTTCCAGCTACTTGGGAGGCTGAGGCGGGAGGATCAGTTGAGTCCAGAAGGTCGAGGCCGCAGTAAGCTGTGACTGTGCCACTGTACTCCAACCTGGGTGACACAGTGACAACCCGTCTCAAAAAATTAAATATATTTAAATACATAGGTATATCTGTATACATACATATATCTCTCTTGAGCCTCTAACTTCAGGCAGGTCTTAGAGAATAAATACGGGAAGAAAGAAAAACACAACTCACATTACTCAGATATAATCTGCTTGCCATGTTTCTCCTCCCCTTCTAAGACACACTCAAATGCCCCAGGGCTATGAAGCCTTGTCTGATCCACAGATGCAGTGAGTGTGTGGCGCTCCTGGGTGCACTGACAGCAAGCCCATCTCTCTACAAACCCCCATGCAGTGAGCACACTGACTCCTAACTGCCTGTTCAGAAGTCGGTCTCTCACACTCAATTGTGAATAACTAGAGGGAAGGTGGACCAATCAAGTTCTTTTGCTTATAAGCACCCAGGCTAAGGACCAGCCCAACTAGCCAGAGTGACAGGAATGTGTCCCAGGGGCACAGAACTCAGGAGCGATTTTGTTCTGGAGGAGTTTAGCAGGTTGCCAATGCCCTGTACTGTTTATTCACTGCCCTCCCCCACACAGCTCTCTACACTGGGCATAATTGTAATTTGGGAGAGTTTCTTTAAAACATAAAATTATTTATTTATTTATTTACGTACTTATTTAGAGACAGAGTGTCACTCTCTCGCCCAGGCTGGAGTGTAGTGGCGTCATCTCAGCCCACTGCAACCTCTGCTTCCCAGGTTCAAGCGACTCTCCTGCCTCAGCCTCCTGAGTAGCTGGTATTACAGGCTCCCACCACCATGCCCAGCTAATTTTTTATATTTTTAGTAGAGACAGGGTTTCACTATGTTAGGCAGGCTGGTCTTGAACTCCTGGCCTCAAGTGATCCTCCCCCCTTGGCCTCTCAAAGTGCTAGGATTATAGGTATGAGCCACCGCACCCAGTCTAAAACATAAAATCAATATCTAGATGCAGTTTTCAAGCAATCTAGAGCATTGGCTTGTGAGAATGACATCATTCAGTTGGAAAAAATGAAGTCCAGCTTTGGCAGCCCTGGCGGGAAAGGAATATCTTGCATCTACTTGTGTGAAAAGTGGGGAGGATACTGTCTGGAAAGAATGCTGATGTATGTGTGTGTGTGTGGCAGGAGGCTCTCGGCTCATACACTCTGTGACTACAGGGGAGACTGAGCCTGATTTCTTGTCCTTAGCATCCAGAATCCCCAGAGATCTTGCTGACAGAGGCCCCTGGAGTGCAAGAGCAAGCTGGGATTGTTTAGGAAAATGGGCTTCCCAGGCTGGGGTGGCCCAGATACCATCTGTAAAATACCAGGGAGCCCATGCTTAGCAGTGAATGGCTGGGTAGCCAGGCAGTGTGGCTGTTCCAAGCAGGTAAATGCCCTCATGAGGCACTTCACCGGATTCTTCTCACATCGCAGCAGTGGCAGGCGCCCATCGTGCAGGCACTGTTGAAGAACTGCTGGTAGTCACAGCACAAGTCTGTCTTGTGCTTGGATGAGAGGAACTTGTAAATATCAACCTGGTCACGTAGCATCATCATGATCATGACACCAAGTATCCCAGAGGATGTGGGCTTCGCTGAACCTCTTCTGGTGAGATTTCTTACAGGATGTCCCACAGCTCCGGAGGCACCTGGGGCTTGAGGATGTAAAAGGGCTGATTGGGATGCAGCTTACGGTAGCTCTTGTAGTTATTAAAGAAATTATAGTCTAGATTCTGGTACTACTTTGACATATCTGAATGATATACAGATGTGTCCCATACAATTAGGATTCCTGCACTGTACAGACTGAGTTTGAGGAAATGCCTTTTTGTGGTGACCAACTGAGAGTTCAGCAGGAGAATGGTAGTTTTTGTGGCCACATCTTTTTTTTTTTTTAAAGATGGGGTTTCACCATGATGGCCAGGCTGGTCTTGAACTCCTGACCTCAGGTAATCCACCCACCTCGGCCTCCCAAAGTGCTAGGATTACAGGCGTGAGCCACTGCGCCTGGCCTTGTGGCCACATCTTGACAGAAGTTGGCTGTGGGTGCCTCATTAAACCTCAAGACTGCATCACGATAATCTATATCTCTGCCCAGTGCGGAGGACGTCAAAGATCCTGCCTATGAGAAAACAGCACATCTGCTCCAAGGCCCGGCCTCAGCCCTGATGCTGTCCTTGGGCAGGTAACTCTCCTGCTCAGAGGTAGTGAAGGGAAAATCTGTGGTCTCTACAGCGGATACGATCACGTGGTCCCAGAGGTGACAGCGCGGGGCCGCTGCACTGAACTTAACCGGGGGCCCTGGCCCGTGTCAAAGTGGTACCAGAATCCAGACTATAATTTCTTTCATAACTACAATTATTTCATGCTTAAAGAATTCTTCCAGATGGTTTACAGCCTGGGGATAAGGTTTTTGGAAGAGCTGTCCTTGTTCCACAGCTGGAAGGAGGCCTGTGTTTTGGCCTTGGCTGGGCCTCTGGGGCTGCTGAGGGGTCTGGCTGCCCCTGTGGGGGGTCCTGGGTGCTGCTTGAGGATGCAGATTGGGAATGACACCCATGGCCACTCTCCCCAGACTCTTCAACATCTGGAATTTCTTGGTTTGAAATTTAAGTAATTCCCTTTCTTCCTTTTCTTCCACACACAGATGACCCCAAACAGGAGAAAGGCCAGGAGTTTTTCTGGGGAAAAACTTCTGAAGGTTTTCTGCAGGCTGGTGTGAGCCAGGAGGAAGATGTGTTCAGGCAAGCCACTTGGTTCTGAGAAGGAAAGCAGGAAAACTTCTGGCTAGACCCCAGGGCTGTGGGCCCTCCAGGTCCTCAGGAACTAGCAACCATTCTCCATGGGAGAAAGGTTCATTTTATTTGGCTTGGAGGCCAAGACTTATTTTTCTCAAGATGATCAAAAACATCTCAGCTCTGGGATAGAACTCTGGCACCAGGGATTGGGACAGGCTCACGGGGACCAGTTCATTTCAGCGGGGCTCCATGGCATTCATTGCTTTTCCCAGGACTGCTGGCTGCAGGGCTCTGCACAACCAGCTGCGCCCTTGCTCCCCATACTCTCGCTTGTAGACGCTGCCATTGCTCCAGTCCACTTGGTTCTTGGTGGCTCCCGCTGTTAACACTGGGCAGTGCCCCAGACGTCTTCCCCTGCCAGGCCCTGCCCAGGACTTCCCTTCCCCATGTGCCTGTGGAATACGTGCTTGGCAGGGGTAGGAGAGCCCGGAAGCTGGGCACCCCACAAGGGAATCCCAGAGAAGGGGTTTGCTGGGGAGGAGGTGGGACAGAAATTGCAGAGTGAAGAAGACCAGAAGACTGGGGAAGGAGGAGAGGCAGGAAGGAGGGAAGAAGAGCGAGGTGGAGGGGCGAGAAGTCAGCTGCATTTTTCTAATTTAGGTCCAGATGTGGCTACCAATGGTACAGCAGATAAACAATGGTCTTGAAAAAAAGAATCCAGTTGTTGAAAAAAGGCCGGAAGAACCTCAGTAAAAAATAACCTTTGGAACAGGAGAGAAGGAGAACATCAAAAGGTGGTCACCAGCTCGCAGCACACATTACCTCCCTGCAGCACAGGGCAGTGAGCACTGTGAAGTGCTCTTGGCTTGGGCAGCAGACACTGTTCTTCAGTTAGCCCATCTCATTGCCTCTGGGCCGCTCCCTTTGCCCATCCTCCTTGTCCATTGTCCTCCATGACCACATCTAAAGTGTTCCTGGGATGGATTCCCCTTCTGACTTCTGCACAGCTTTAGCAGCTCATTTCCTGTTGATGCAAGATCTGAGGTCTGAGGATGCCTTAAGGTTATGTTAGCCATACTTGTCTGATCATAAGACTCATCTGGAGTGCTTATTAAGGCTTTAATTCCCAGCACTGCTTTTCACGCTAATGAAGGAGAAGATCCTGGGAAATTGTCTTTGCCTGGATTCCCTAGAGAACAGAGCAAGAGGCAAAAATTTCATGGTCGAGCCTTAATGGGAGGCACAATCCTAGGGTATCAAAACTTAGGGACCAGGGGAAGGAAGGCAGGCGAATGCAAGATAATGTATGACTGAGCTGAACACAGCTACACAAGAAAACATAGCTTGTTGCTTACAGAGGTGTCTTCTTAAAAAGTTATGTCTTGGAATGGTCCACTGAGGGGTAAAAGAGAAAGGAGATTATTTGCTGATTCCCTCCTGTTTCTTTTCTTTTTTTTTTTTTTTTTTTTTTTTTGAGACAAGAGTTTCGCTCTTGTTACCCAGGCTGGAGTGCAATGGCGCGATCTCGGCTCACTGCAACCTCCGCCTCCTGGGTTCAGGCAATTCTCCTGCCTCAGCCTCCTGAGTAGCTGGGATTACAGGCACGCGCCACCATGCCCAGCTAATTTTTTGTATTTTTAGTAGAGACGGGGTTTCACCATGTTGACCAGGATGGTCTCGATCTCTTGACCTCGTGATCCACTCGCCTCGGCCTCCCAAAGTGCTGGGATTACAGGCGTGAGCCACCGTGCCTGGCCTCCCTCCTGTTTCTTATCTTGCACTGGTCAAAGTTCACCCATGGAGTGTTAACTCCCTTGTGGCCTCGCATTCTCTTCCAGTCTTAGAGAAAGGGAGGCCAAGTTCCCAACTGACAGGTTACAAAATCATGGGTGGTAAGAGAATAGCAATTCCTCAAAATAAAGGAATGCAGGCAGTAAACAATCAATTCACAGAAATTGAAGGTTATAGGATAAGGGGTAACATTCGAGATATTTAACAATAAATACATTACAGGCACAGGTCAGTAAAAAATTATTATAGGTGCCTGTCGCGGTGGCTCACACCTGTAATCCCAGCACTTTGGGAGGCCGAGGTGGGTGGATCACCTGAGGTGGGGAGTTCAAGACCAGCCTGACCAACATGGAGAAACCCTGTCTTTACTAAAAATATAAAAATAATTAGCCAAAAAAAAAGAACAGTAAGTGCAGTTGACCAAAAGACATCAGATATGTTGTTCATGAGTTCACAGGGATATGCAAAACAATAAAGGCAACAACTTTGGCAGATACCAAGGAATTGCCTCAATAAGCACCTATCATGCTTTTCTTGTATGAACCATGTCTCAGAGTAACTACAACAGTTGATGAGGGAATACTATTCTTTAAGAATAATTCCAGGCCGGGCGCGGTGGCGCATGCCTGTCATCTCAGCACTTTGGGAGGCCGAGGTGGGTAGATCACCTGAGGTGGGGAGTTCAAGACCAGCCTGAACAACATGGAGAAATCCTGTCTTTACTAAAAATATTTAAAAAATTAGCCAGCAATGGTGGCGCATGCCTGTAATCCCAGCTACTCAGGGGGCTGAGGCAGGAGGATCACTTGAACCCAGGAGGCAGAGGTTGCAGTGAGCCAAGATCATGCCATTGCGCTCCAGCCTGGGTAACAAGAGTGAAAAAGAATAATTCCAGCTAATAAATATATAGAGGATGACAGATTTAGAATTAAATACTAGAAATTACAAATACTAGAACTGAAATGAAATGGTAGTTTTAGGCCAGCTCTAATAGACCAGTCTGTGGTGATGGAAAGGCTCTGTATTTGCACTGCTCACTACAGTAGCCACTGTAGCTACTGAGCACTTGAAATGTGGCTAGTGTGATTCAATAATTGAATTTTAAATTTTATTTAATCTTAATTAATTTAAATTTAAATAACATATGGACATGTAGCTAATTACTATTGTATTGGACCATGCAGTTCAAAGACATGATTATCTTTTTTGTTTGTTTTTTATTTTTTTGAAACAAGGTCTCACTTGTTGCCCAGTCTGGAGTGCAGTGGTGTGATCACAGCTCACTGAGGCTGTGACCTCCTGGGCTCAGGTGATCCTCCCACCTCAGCCTCCTCTGTAGCTAGGACTACAGGCGTGACCCACCATGCCCGACTAATTTTTATTTTTTTTGGTAGAGATGGGGTTTTGCCACGTTGCCTAGGCCAGTCTTGAACTCCTGGCCTCAAGTGATCAGCCTGCCTCAGCCTCCCAAAGTAAAGACATAATGATCTGCTAAAACCATTAGGTGAAAGATTGATGGGAACGTTTATTTATTTATTTTTATTTTTAATTTTTATTTTTTGAGACGGAGTCTTCCTTTGTCACCCAGGCTGGAAGACAGTGGCACAATCTTGGCTCACTGCAACCTCCTGGGTTCACGTGATTCTCCTGCTTAACCCTCCTGAGTAGCTAGGATTACACACATGCCCCACCACAACCAGCTAATTTTTATATTTTTAGCAGAGATGGGGTTTCACCATGTTGGCCAGGCTGGTCTCAAACTCCTGACCTCAGGTGACTGGCCCACCTCAGCCTCCCAAAGTGCTGGAATTAGAGGCGTAAGCCACCACACCTGGCCAAAGGAACATTTACTTTATTTTAGAGACTTGATTCTCACTCTGTCACCCAGACTGGAGTGCAGTGGCATGATCCCGGCTCACTGCAACCTCGGCCTCCTGTGTTCAAGTGATTCTCTTGCCTCAGCCTCTTGAGTAGCTGGATTAGAGGCGCTCACCACCATGCCCAGCTAATTTTGTATATTTAATAGAGATAGGGTTTCACCATGTTAGCCAGGCTGATCTTGATTCCTGACCTCTGGTGATCTGCCTGCCTTGACCTTTCAAAGGGCTGGGATTTTAGGCGTGAGCCACCCCACCTGGCTGGGAATGTTTATTTTTAATGAATGGATCAGAGTAACTATCCCTGAATTTTCTTTTTTCTTTTTCTTTTT
>NW_016107643.1:1397258-1418252 GCF_001604975.1 Cebus imitator
GCGATTCTCCTGCCTCAGCCTCCCAAGTAGCTGGGACTACAGGCACATGCCACCATGCCCAGCTAATTTTTGTATTTTTAGTAGAGACGGAGTTTCACCATGTTGGCCAGGATGGTCTTGATCTCTTGACCTCATGATCTGTCCGCCTCGGCCTCCCAAAGTGCTGGGATTATAGGCATGAGCCACCGCACCTGGCCTGAATTTTCTGATCTATTTTAAAATCACAGTAAGAGAGGCAAACAGGCATTGTATCTCCTGATATGATACAATAGGAAGCATACAATACACCTATGAAATATTCTTGCCAAAAAATGAAACCTGAATCTGACAGGCTTCTAGATCTAATTACCAGTTTAGGACATAAAGGGAATAGAGGAACACGATAAACAACACCACAGAGAGAGAGATCAGCAAAATTGAGAATGTGATAGACTCCTCAAAGAAAATAATGTTTATTCATCAAATAATTGTGAGGAAGAAGGGAGGTGGCATCATGCTTTTCCTGTAGGAACTATATCTCAGAGTAACTAAATATTTGATGAGGAAATATCATTCTTTATGGAATAATTCCAGCTAATAAATATACAAATGATGATAGATTTAGAATTAAATCCTAGAAATGACAAATACTAGAATTAAAATGAAATGATTGTTTTAAGCAAGCTCTAATAGAACTGTCGCAGTGATGGAAATGCCCTGTATTTGCATTGCTCAAATGCAAAGGAAGCACCTTCTTCCTTCTTTTTCCTCACAACCTATAAGTCAGAGAGATCTAACTGACTTAGATCTCTGAGCTGGGCGAGGTGGTTCATGCCTATAATCCCAGCACTTTGGGAGGCTGAGGCAGGCAGATCACTTGAGGTCAGGGGTTCAAGACCAGCCTGGTCAACATGGTGAATCCCCATCTCTACCAAAAAATAAAAATAAAAAGATTAGCTGGGCATGGTGGCAGGGGCATGTAATCCTAGCTACTTTGGAGGCTGAGGCAGGAGTATCACTTGAACCTGGGCAGCAGAGGTTGCAGTGAGCCAAGATTGTGCCACTATATATATATATAAAATGAAAATAAAAATAAAAGACAGACCAAATCAAATTTAAAGTGTGGATCTTGTTTGTAACCAACTGTATCTTAACCTGGGTTCTCCAGAAAGCATAATTTGATACAAAGGCTATGTGCTAATACTTTATGAAGGAGCTCTCAGGGAACAGGAGAGAAGGATGGTGATTTAAATAGGGTAGCGGAAAAACCAATGCAAGGAAGCATGATGACGCTGGCCACTACTAAGAGTGATTCCTTAATCCCAAAGGACCTTCTGAGAAGCTGCATGCAGTGTGTTTTAGGACTGTTGATTTAGGAAGGAAAGGGGGAAGCAATTAAGGAGGGTTCTTATTTCCCATTGGTCAAAGTTTGCCTCTTAGAATTCTAAGATCCTGGACATGCCTGGGTACTGAGTTGATTTCCACTGTATCCCACACTGCAGCATTAAAGAGAAGCCCCGAGGAAGTATGAGGCTACACACTTGTGAAGCTGGTGGGAGCCTATACAGAACTGAGGTAGCAGTGGCTGAATTAAGAGACAAGTGAGCTCAAGAGGGTCTGGAGTTATGCACAGAAGTTATACATAGATACAAACTGCCCCAAAACAAAGAGAGATTGGCTATGTTATGTGCTGGTTTAAAAATGTTCACTAACTCTTTGACATTCCTCTCTTTAAAAGGTGGAGCCTGGCAGGGAGCGGTAGCTCACACCTGTAATCCCAGCACCTTGGAAGTCAGAGTTGGCTGGATCACCTGAGGTCAGGAGTTTGAGACCAGGTTGGCCAACATAGTGAAACCCTGTCTCTATCAAAAATACAAAATTGGCTGGGTGTGGTGGTGCATGCCTGTAATCCCAGCTACTTGGGAGGCTGAGGTAGGAATATCGCTTGAATCCGGGAGGTGGACCTTGCAGTGAGCTGAGATTGTGCCATTGCACTCCAGCCTGGGCAATAAGAGCAAAACTGTCCTAAAAAAAATGTGGAGCATAATTCCCCTCCTCTTGAATGTGGTAGGACTTAATGACTCACTTCTAATGAATACAGTGTGGTGGAAATGATCTTGTACGTGTCCCAAGGTGAGGTCATAAGAGGCTTTGCAGCTTTCACCTTCCTGTTTCAGATCATTGGCGCTAGAAGGCCATTTCAGCAGCTCAATTGAGAGGTTCATACCGCCAGAAACTGGTGCCTCCTGTCAACAATTTAAGAGCCATAGGTGTGAGCCACCTTGGAACAGATCCTTTAGCTCCTGTTAAGGTTTCAGATGACTGTAGCCCAGGCTGACAATTTGACTGAGAGGCCTCAGGCCAGAACAACCAGCTAGGCCACTCCTGAAGTTTTGACTCACAGAAACTATGTGAGATAATAAGTGTTTATTCCTGTTTTAATTTAATAAGATAAATTAACTGTTGAAGTTACCCAGGTATTGCATTCATTGTACTATTCTCTCTACTTTTGTGTATGTTTGGCATTTTCTATGATTAAAACTTAAATATTGGATTTCTATATTACATCATTATATAACAACGTTCAGGTGGACCAAAGACTATCCGTAAAAAGTAAAAGTTTAAAATGCCTAGTAAGTTATCATTTTTGTTAGCACAAGATAAGGATTTCTTAAACAAGACACAAAAAGCAGAGGCCATAAAGAATAGATTGATAAATTCATCTATATTAAAAATGGAAATACTGGCTGGGTACGGTGGCTCACGCCTGTAATCCCGGCACTTTGGGAGGCCGAGGTGGGCAGATCACTTGGGGTCATGAGTTCAAGACCAGCCTGACCAACATAGTGAAACCCTGTCTCTACCAAAAATACAAAAATTAGCTGGATGTGGTAGCGAGTGGCTGTAATCCCAGTTACTCGGGAGTCTGAGGCAGACGAATCACTTGAACCCGGAAGGGGAAAGTTGCAGTGAGCAAATGACATTGCACTCCAGCCTGGGTGACAGAGTGAGACTCTGTCTCAAAAACAAGGAAATATTAATTAAACACAGAGAAAGTTAAAAGGTGAACCACAACCTGGAAAAATAGCCACACACATAATGAAGAAAAGATTAGTAACTGGATATTGGATATATAGGTAACTCTTATAAATCAATATGAAAAAGATAAACAACCCAATAGAAAAATGGGCAAAGACTATGAATGTATAAGTCACAGAAGAGAGACTCAAATGGCCAATAAACACATAACAGATTGATCAACCAGGATCTGAATCTCTCTGTTGGCCGCAGAGTAATTAACATCCTCCCCTCTAGTGGCTGTCAACAATGGCTGACTGGTGTTGGTACATAAAAACCCCAAATATGTCAGCCCCCTTGCCTCTCTCATTTTCCAGAGTTTTTCCTTGAAATGAGCTCTAATTGCTCATGATAATAACTAGCTTGACACTGCACCCTGTATTGACCGTCTTTCCTGCTTCCCTGCCTCACCTCCTTCCACACCTACCTGCTTCCTCGGAAGATGTCCCACATTAACCTTGAATCCTTGCCTCAGAGCTTTCTTCTGGGGGAACCTAAACTAATATAAAATTGTTCAAGCTTCCTTGCCTGAATCAAACAGATTCTGAGCCCCTGGCAGCTCTGTGGGAACTTTCCACATGAA
The DNA here is from genome assembly GCF_001604975.1 of Cebus imitator. Lineage (NCBI taxonomy): Eukaryota > Metazoa > Chordata > Mammalia > Primates > Cebidae > Cebus > Cebus imitator. The sequence continues at coordinate 1,400,899 of NW_016107643.1, forward strand.
AAAAAACGCCAAAAAAAAAAAAATGACAGCCTCCCTTGAAATGCATATGGGAGACAGGGCCGGATGGCTGGGGGCCCAGACTATGGCCACAGCCACAGACTTCAAAGCTGCCTCAAGCCTGGGACTCCAGCTCGTGGACATCCTGCAGGTTTGCTTTCCTTCTGTCCCCTTTGAACCTTGTCCACAATCAGTGCCCTTGGCCTTGCCCTGCTTGGGTTCATAGCTAACCTCTTCCTGTTCCCTGAGCCATTTTTGATATGCCGATCTGGCTGCAGCCTGTTTAACTTGGTAAACACTGTAATCTGGGCCACATCTCTAGTCACAGGCTTTTGGTCGCTGGTTCTGCACACAGGGTTATGTGCCACTCCTCCCCCATCTTGGGGCTCCTGCCACAGTCACAGCACAAGTGAATGCAAGAACCACTTCACCATACAAAAGGCTGCCTCACTGCCAGTGGCTTCTCAGATAATGGGAGTTGGTGCCAGTGGCTTTGGCAGCAACATGAGATGGGGACCTCTGTGCAGGCATCAGAGGCCTTGATCATAACCTTGGCAGTGGTCTATATCAGGGCCTTGGGTAAGCATGAGAAACAAGAAATGGTGCTTCTGGTGGTGCCAGGACAGTGTGCTTGGTTCTTTTTTTTGTTTTGTTTTTGAGGCGGAATTGAACTCTTTTCACCCAGGCTGGGGTACAGTGGTGTGATATCAGCTCACTGCAACCTTTGCCTCTCGGGTTCAAGCAATTCTCCTGCTTCAGCCTCTCAGTAGCTGGGATTACAGGTGCCTGCCACTAAGCCTGGCTAATTTTTTGTATTTTTAGTAGAGACAGGGTTTCACCATATTGGGCAGGCTGGTCTCGAACTCCTCATCTCAGATGGTCCACCTGACTCGGCCTCCCAAAGTGCTGGGATTACAGGTGTGGGCCACCGCTCCTGGCCCTTTTTTTTTTTTCTTTAGACAGGGAATCACTTTGTTGCCTAGCCTGGAGCAGCAATCACAGCTCACTGTAGCCTCACCTCCTGGGCTCATTTGATCTGCCCACCTTAGCCTCTCTAGTAGCTAGGACTACAAGTATGCACCACCACACCTAGCTAATTTTTTTATTTTGTATTTTTGTAAAGACTATGTTGCCCAGGCTGGTCTTGAACTCCTGGGCCCAAGTGATCCTCCCATCTTGGGGCCTGCCAAAGTGCTAGGATTGCAGGTGTGAGCCACTGTGGCTGACTGACGATGTGCTTTGATGGGAGTCAGCTTGGAAAGGAGATGGCTTCTCTATGAGCCAAATCAGGAAATGAGGAAATAGGGATTTACCACATGGTCTCAGTGGTCATCTCTGCTGCTATGGGGTTGGGTGCATGTACAGTGACTTCCAAATTCTATATTAGTTATCTTTTGCTATAAGACAAATCACCCAAAATGTAGTGGCTTAAAATGGCAATAATTTATTGGCTTTATAATTTCTGTGGATCATGAATCTGGGAAGAATTTAGTTGGGTGGTTCTGGCTCCGGGTCACTTGTGAGGTTGCAGTTAAGATGTTTGCAAGAGCCAGGGACCATGGCTTGCACCTATAATCCCAGCACTTTGGAAGGCCAAAGCAGGAGGATTCCTTGAGGTCAGGAGGTTGAGGCCAGCCTGGACAATATAGAGAGAACTTGACTATACCTAAAAAAAAAAAAAAAGATGTTTGTGGGGGCTACAATCATCTGAAAGCTTGAGTGGGGTTGGAGGATTCACTTCCAAGTTGACTCACACACATACATGGCAAGTTGCTTCTGCTCTTGGAAGGAGGCCTCAGTTTCTCCCTACCTGAGCCTCTCCACAGGATGCTTAAATGTCCTCATGACATGGTGGCTTCCTTTCTCCAAAGAAAGTGATGCTCGGGGTGTGATGGGGTGACAGGGAGAAAGAGTGATGGGCAGACGTCATCCTCATCCTTTGTGTGACCTTGCCTCAGAGGTCATATAGCATAATTTTACCACCTTCTATTTTTTAGAAGTGAGTCAGTAAGTTTGGCTCATAGTCTAGGGGATGGGAATTAAACTCTAACTTTAAAGGGAATGTTGGGGCTGTGATGGCTCACACTTATAATCTCATGGGGCCTCCTTTGGGAGGCTGAGGTGGGTAAACTGCCTGAGCTCAGGAGCTTGAGACCAGTCTGAGCAACATGGTGAAAACCCATCTCTACTAAAACACAAAAAATTTGCTGGGCATGGAGTCTCAGCTACTCGGGAGGCTGAGCAGGAAAATCTCTTGAACCTGGGAGGCAGAGGTTGCAGTGAGCCAAGATTGTGTCATTGCACTCCAGCCTGGGCAACAGAGTGAGACTCCAAATAAAAATAAAGGGAATGTCAAAGAATTTGTGAACATTAAAAAGAAAAGCACCATAATGCTTTTAGTTCAACAGCTAACAATAACTGGGGTTATAAGGTCTTTTTCAGCTTCTGTTTCTTTTCTTTTTTTCTTTTTGAGACCAAGTCTCAACTCCGTCACCCAGACTGGAGTGGAGTGGCATGATCTCGGTTCACTGCACCCTCCACCTCCTGGGTTCAAGCAATTCTTTTGCCTCAGCCTCTTGAGGAGGTAGGATTACAGGCGCACGCCACGCGCATGCCACCACGCTCGGCTTAATTTTTTTATCTTTCCACTGAATAAATCCAAGAAATCTGGGGCTTATTCAGTCTAAAACAGTCAGTCCAGATTCTAAATAAGTCAGCCAAGCCAGGGTTGTGCATTAACTTATGAAAAGCAGGTCACCTGGAGGGGACACTGTCTGAGAGCCATCCCCACATCTGCACGGAGATGGTGTAAAGGAATGTTGGCGGTTGTGGCAACCGTGAAAATTCATTGTTCAGCTCTCCTGCTGCGGGGAGCAGAGTTGACTGGCAGCCCCAGCTGGTCCCCCTCCAGGTCCCGCACTGCATTTGTGCTAACGCAGGCTGATTCCTGCAAGATGCTGCTGCTCTAACAGACAACTCTGGCTCCAGGACTCCCCACTGGCCTGGGAGAGGCTTCATTGAAATTGCACTGAGATCTGACACTCTTCTTAACCAACCTTTTCTTCCCGCTTTCCTTCACAGCTGTCAGATTTTTACTCCTGTCTGAATTCTCTCTTGCCATTTCCTGTTTCCTTCCCCTTTATTCTTCACAGACGTTTCCCTCAATAAATCCCTTGTATGTCTAATTTGGTTTTGGCATCTGTTTCTCAGTAGACCTCCCAGGCCTACATGGTGCTGGAGCTGGTTCCCACTGGCTTGTGAGGGCTGAGCCCGTGTCTTTCTTTCCAATTCTGCACTCAGTGACATCATGATGAGAGCTCAAAATAGGTCACAGTGGGAGAATTTACACCATAGAAATCAACTAATGCTACGCATGAAGGCTTTTTCTCTCCAGTGAGCTGATTGCTAGACATCTATCAGCAAATCTCTGTTATCTACCCAATAGAAATGTACACGTACACTCACCAAAATACCTGTATTTGATTTCCAGATGATTCATAGCATCATGACTCATACTAGTCTCAAACTGGAAACTGCCCAAATGTCCATCAGCAGCAGAAGTAATCAGTAAATTGTTATGTCATGATGTGTGTATATAAGTTTTTATTCTATTTTTTTTTAGACAGGGTTTCTCTCTGTCGCTCAGGCCAGATTGCAGTGGTGTGATCAGAGCTCACTGCAGCCTCAAGCTCCTGGTCTCAAGTGATCCTCCTGGCTCAGCCTGCCTACAGCTTGGACTACAGGTATATGCCATCATGCTCTGCTACTTTTTATTTTTATTTTTGAGACAACTTCTTGCTCTCTTGCTCAGGCTGGAGTACAGTGGTGCGATCATGGCTCACTGCAGCCTCAATCTCCTGGGCTTCAGAAATTCTCTTCTTTAGCTTTCTAAATAGCTAGAACTACAGGTATGCACCATCACGCCTGACTAATTTAAAAAAGAATGTCTTTTGTAAAGACAGGAGTCTTGCTATTGTTGCCCAGGTTGGTCTCAAGCAATCCTCCCACCTTGGCCTATCAAGTATTAGGATTACAGCTATGAATCACCACGCTTGGCCCACAGTACTTTTTTTTTTTTTTTTGAGACGGGATCCTGCTCTGTCATCCAGGCTGGAATGCAGTGGTGCAATCTTGGCTCACTGCAACCTCTGCCTCCTGGGTTCAAGCAATTCTCCTGCATCAGCCTCCTGAGTAGCTGGGATTATAGGTGCCCACCACCATGCCCAGCTAATTTTTGTATTTTTAGTAGAGACAGAGTTTCACCATATTGGCCAGGCTGGTCTCAAACTCCTGACCTCAGGTGATCTGCCAGCTTCAGCCTTCCAAAGTGCTGGGATTACAGGCATGAGCCAGTGCACCTGGCCCCATTGTATGTTTATACTACATTGTGTTTACCCACACATCTGTCGACAGACACCTGAGTTGCTTCCACCTCCTGGCTCTTGTGAATAATGCTGCAATGAACATGGAAATACAAATATCTCTTCAAGATTTGGTTTTCAATAATTTGAGAAATACACCCGGAAGGGGTACAGCTGGATCATATGGTAATTCTATTTTTAACTTTTTGAGGACCCACCATACTGTTTTTCTCAGTGGCCGCACCATTTTATATTACCACTAACAGTGCACAAGAGCTCCAATTTCTCCACATCCTCACCAACACTTGCTATTGTCTCTTTGTCTGGCTTTTTTGTTTTTAGAGATGGGGTCTTGCTATGTTATTGCCCAGGCTGGCCTCAAACTCCTAGGCTCAAGCAATCCTCCCACGTCTACCTCGTGAGTAGCTGGGACTACAGGCACATACCACCATGCCAGCTATTGTCTGTTTTTGTTGTTGTTGTTGTTTTTAATAAAACGAGCTATTCTAATGGCATGAGGAAAGAGGTATTTTGATATCCTTTTTCATTTCTGCCTCTCAGAGCATAGATCAGTGTCTGGTATATAGCAGCCACTCAAAAAATATAAGTTGCTTAAATGAATAAAATGAATGGACTGCCTGTGTAGTGTGTGAAGTCGGTTGAATGGTGGCTCCCCCAAAAGATTTCTCCATGTTCGAATCCGTGGAACCTCGGGATGTTACCGTATTTGGAAAAAATATCTTTGCAAATGTTGCCGGGCACTTTGGCTCACGTCTGTAATCCCAGCACTTCGGAGTCCAAGGCAGGAGGATCACCTGAGGTCGGGAGTTCAAGGCCAGCCTGGCCAACATGGTGAAACCTGGTCTCTACTAAAAAATAGGAAAATTAGCTGGGCATTGTGGCAGGCACCTGTAATCCCCAGTTACTTGGGAAACTGAATCCAGAGAACTGCTTGAACCCGGGAGGCGGAGGTTGTAGTGAGCCAAGATCATGCCACTGCACTTCAGCCTGAGTGACAGAGTGAGACACCATCTCAAAAAAAAAAAAAAAAAAAAAAAGGGTATTTGTAAATGTAATTAATTAAGGATCGTGGGGTGAGATCATCTTGGATCATCCAGGTGGACCCTAAATCCAATAAATGTCCTTATAGGAGATACACACAGAAGATGGACATAGAGGAGAAGGTGACTTGAAGGTGGAGGCAGATATGGGATTTGTGGCCACAAGCCAAGGAAGCCAAGGAATGCGGACAGCCACCAGGAGCTGGGACAGGCAGGGAAGGATTCTTCTCCAGAGTTTTCACAAGTGTAGCTTTTTGATACCCTGAGTTTGGACTTCTGGTCTCCAGAAATGTGAGAGAATAAATTTCTGTAGGTTTGTTTTTGTTGTTGTTTTAAAACTTTATTGTTTTTTAGCAATAATCATGGGTGTTCATTTTAGGAATATGGAACATACAAGTAAGCAGAAGAAAAAAATCTTTTGTAATCCTCTATTGAGAGACTGTATTTTTTGTTTTTCATCTTTCACAAGTTTTTTTTATATTGTCATCCTTCACAAGTTTTTATGTGCATATACATAATATCCAAATGTACTCTTAACTTTCAAAAATGTTATTTACAGCTGGGTGTGGTGGCGTGTTTCTGTAATCCCAGCTACTGGGAAGGCTGAGGCAGGAGGATTGCTTTAGCTCAGGAGTTTGAGGCTATAGTGCATGATACATCTGTGAATAGCCACTGCACTCTAGCCCGGGCAATGTAGCAAGACCCTGTCCCTAAAAAGTAAAAAATTAAAATGATATTCACATATTACTTAGAAACCCTTTTTTCGTTTTATATCCTATCACTCTTTCTTTTTTAAGATGGAGTCTTGTTGTGTCACCCAGGCTGGAGTACACGGGTGCAGTCTAAGCTCACTGCAGCCTCTGCTCCCCAGGTTCCAGTGATTCTCCTGCTTCAGCCTCCTGGGTAGCTGGGATTACAGGAGCACGCCACTACTCTTGGCTACTTTTTGCATTTTTAGTAGAGACGGTGTTTCACCATGTTAGCCAGGCTGGTCTCGAATTCCTGACCTCGGGTGATCCGCCTGCCTCAGCGTCCCAAAGTGTTGGGATTACATGCGTGAGCCACTGTGCCCAGCCAAGCTCTTCTATTAAAAAAAGATTTGAATATTGGTTCAAATTCGGTAAACAATGAGATAAGTGATGCATCTAAAACCAACAGCAACGACTCAAAAGTAGAAAGATGGACAAGGTATATCAGAAAAATGCTAATTAAAAGAAAGTTATATGGCATTGTTAGTATCAGATAAAATAAAAATCAAGGTAAACTGCATTAAATAGGGGCAAGGATGGTTTTGATCAACATTCCAGTACATCCCTGTAAGTTTGTTTCTTACTCTTCTTGTCTCGTCTATTTCATCCAGGTATCTTAACATGGCTTTATTGCTTGAATGCCTCTTGTATATATCTTTATAATCTGGAGAGATGGAATCAGCCTTTCTCTAAAGGTTCCTTCTGCTTTTTCCTCCTCCTATGGCATTTCCTCAAAATTTGGTTCACTATTTTCTGGCCTTCCTTCCAGTTTTGGACAGGGTTTCATCTCATGTCTGTGGGACTTCTCTTTCTTCCTTCCATTCTTCCTTTCTTTCTTTTTCCCTGCATATTCTTCTTTGAGTGCAATAACTTCTGGCACTGATCAGGTGAGTTTCTTTCTCCTCCTTGTCCAGCCTTGGATTGTGCTAAGAACAACAGGCTTGCAAAACTCCCACACTGTGACTCCTCCTTTTGTTGGCCTCCAGCACCTTGGCCTATGCTGCTGAAGGAAGCTGGTACCCAAGTGGGAACAAGAACCAGACTAGTAGGACTTCTGCACATGTCAACTCTTAAATTTCTGTAGTTTTATGTCACCAAGTTTGTGGAAATTTATTATAGCAATCACAGGAAACCAATATGTTAACTGTAATTAGGAGAAATTCAAAGGGATTTTAATCCAAAAGGATGGCTTCAGTTTGGGAACTTCTAATTTGAAGTCCTTCATGGCCCTATTTAGCAAAGTCATTTGTCTTTTAACAGTAGTACTGTTTTCATAGTATCTTTTCTGTATATAGGAGGAACTTTTGTTCTGTGTTGTAGCAATTTGGGGAAGGGGGCATGAATCTAGCTCATCCAATAGAAATTTCAAGTCCTCTGCCTTTAAATGGATGCGCTCATCCAAATGCAGGGTCTTGCCCCTTGAGCTGATATAAAGGTCAATTCCTGTACTTGTAGGGCTTGTCTGAGGAGGCCACCAAGAGCTCTGCCAACAGCTCAGAGGTATAACTCTATACTCCCAGATCAGGGACTCCTAAACACTTTCCCTTAGAGTCTGCCAAGGACTATCGGAATCTTATGCTTGTGGTTGACTGTGGGATATCTATTGGAGCTTTCAATGGAACTTTATTCCTAACTAGAACCCTCTCATTTGTGTTTGTTCCAAACCTTCAGGATCAACCTCTTTCACAGACAACATAGTACCTTCCTTACCTTCTAGGTGAGATTTTAACATCTATAATTAGAGATTTGCTTGATCACACATTGACTAAAAGTATAAGGAGAACTTTGGCACAGTGAAATATATCGATGTTTCAAACAGTGCAGAATGAGGTCTGGTAATGTTTGGGGAAAAGTCAGATGGCCAATCAGATCTTACTAGAGCAGTATTCAATCTTTGCTATCTAGTAGGTATTCAATAAATATTTGTTATATGTATTACACATACATGCAGCTATCTATTTGCATCATTAATACCCCTCCCAAATTTCCTTTATAGGATCCTTCTTACTGCTGTGAATGTTGTCTGCGGAAAGAGATGTGTGTACAAAATGCTGCTCCCTTAAATCAAAATGGAATCAATTCTATGGTACAATTCATGCTCTCGGGCTCTCCATAGGATCAGGCTGATGCTCTAGATAAAACCAGACCACATTCTTTCTCAACCCCTTGCTTCCATCACTGTGTTTCTTCTGAGAGCAATCTTCTAATAAATTATGCACTCAGATCCTGTTTCAGGGCTCTGCCTCTAGGGAAACTGACCTAAGACACTGCATGAGTAAAGACAAAAATAATAAAGTCCATCTGTGTCGATGACCTGGAGACAATGCAAACAAAGATATAGGAAGGGATGACATAAAATCAGAGAAAGGGCCAAGGTGAGTAAGATGCTTTACTTGAGTGAAAAGGAACAGGGACAGGCACCTTCAAACCATCCTGCATTAACCAAGTGGATGCAAACCCTTTCGTTCATGCAGTCTGTGAGAACTCATGATATTTTAGAATCTGAACTTAGAGCACTTTGTATCAAAGCCTGGGTATTCTTTGCCACTGGCATTAAAGTTTCTGGGACCTGGAAATGACCGCTGCGATAGGGACCAGTGGAGAAAAAGCGATTTCAGGCACAACAGCTGCAGAATCTTGGTGACAAGGCAAGGAGCTATGGTGACTACAGTGACCTCCTCCATGAGGAGCAACTGGATAATGACATTAGTGTATTACGTATGGATGACTAGTTGTAGATTATATATTTACATACAATTATACTGTCATTCTTAATTCTTAATCAAGTCCACATTACCAGATTTATTCTTGTCCTTGGAGGAAGCAGGTTATAGAGTATTCTGGCAATTTATTGTTATGTAACAAACTGTCCCCAATTGGCTCATGGCTTAAACAAGTACACCCATTTATTTTGCTAATGTGTCTGCAGTTTGGGGTGGGTTCAGCAGGAACAACACCCTCGCTGCTTCATGATTGTCTGGGGCCCCTGCCAGGAAGACTTGAATGGCTGGGGCCTGGCTTCCTCACAGCATGGTGGTCTGAGAGTAGCTGGACATCTTTTCTGGCAGCTGGATTTCCCAGAGCAAGTGTTCCAAGACACTTCAGGAGGAAGCTGCAAGATCTCAGAAATCCCAGTACATCACTTCCACCATACTGTATCAGTCAAACAAATCGCCAAGGCCAGGCTAGATTCAAAGAGTGGGGTAGGAATGGAGGTGAGGGAGGGCAAGGATTAGGCCTAATCTCTCCATGGAAGGAGTGTAAGAGAATTTGCAGCCATCTTTAATCTATCACACAGATGTAGAATGTGTAGGGGACTCTTTGATAAATGCAGTAAAGGAAAAAGAAGATAGTAATACTACCCTTCCCAGTTAAGATTTTGTTTCATGGCTGGGCGTGGTGGCTCATGCCTATAATCCCAGCACTTTGGGAGGCCAAGGCAGGCAGATCACCTGAGGTCGGGAGTTTGAGACCAGCCATGACCAACATGGTGAAACCTGTCTCAAAAAAAAACCAAATAAACAAAAATATTTTGTTTTTTGTTTTTAGAGACAGGGTCTTGCTCTGTTGCCCAGGCTGGAGTGCAGTGGTCCAAACATAGCTTACTGCAGCCTCAAACTTCAGGACCCAAGTTATCCTCCTGCCTCAGCCTCCCAAGTAGCTAGGACTACATGTGCACACCACCATACCTGGCTGATTTTTAAAAAAAGTTTTTGTAGAGATAAGTTCTCACTATGTAGCCCTCCTGGCCTCAGGTGATCCTCCCACCTTGGCCTTCCAAGGCACTGGGATTACAGGCATGAGCCACTGCACCCAGCGTGTTTGTTTTTTAAGAACAAAATAATTTGAGCATGTTTGAAAGCTAAGGAAAAAGAACCAGAGAAGGGAGTAGATCAAGGAAGTAAGAAAGAATGTTTGCTGCAACAAGATTCTAAGGCTTCAGAGAGTAGCAATGTCTAGTTCAGGGATTGCTGTTCTTCAGAGGCACACCTTTTCTGTTATCCCTGAATGTTGGTAAAGTAATGTGAAACTTCACAGTCTGGTTCAGTCTTGCTGTGGGGAGGGAAGGGAAGGAAGAGGCTGGTTCACTTCTGACCTGGAAGAGTAGGGGGAGCAGGGTCTCCTACAGCTAGGGCATGGCCTATGACAGCTTCCCCCATCTGATGGAGGCCTGCCAGAGGGTAGGACCATGTCTTCAATTTCTCTGCCTCATCCTACACAGCAAAAACATAACCTGCAAACCAGAGTGTCAGTGCTAAGGCCTAGGCCAAATAATTGTTTTCCTGCAGGAATGGGGAGGATGTGTGGATGTTGAGCTGGGGGTGAGGCTTTTGTGCAATTCAGCTTCACCAGGCTTGAAGAAGACGCAGTGAGGACAGTCAGGACCTGAGTATGAGAGTGAGACATGAGTCTAAGTGTGGGAGTCCATCTTAGAACCTTAGAATTCTGTGCTCTGAGATAAAGCTGAGAGGCTCCACAGGTGTATGAGGGTTTTTCTTTGTTTCCCAGGGACTGTAAGGTGCCCAAATTCTGAGGTAGGTGCCATAGGAATATTCCTCATAGCACAAGTGTTATGTCGGACAATGTTCTGCTTATCTATTACTGAGTAATAAACCTCTTTAAAACTTAGAGGCTTAAAATAACATAAATAATAATTTATGAAAAATCACAAATAATTCATTCAAGCGTTAAATGATAAATGAGTTGATTATTTCTGAGGACTTTGGATAAGTCACAGTTAAGAAAGACCTGTTACTGTTGTGGGTAAAATGGAACAGCCCAGATGGTTGGAACAACCCAACCTAGGTAGCTTCTTCACTCAATGACTGATCGATCCCTTAGCTAGGACAGCTCCACCAGCCCAGTGGCCCAGATCTCCCTCTCCAAGTGGTCTCTGCACATGGTTTCTCTCCATCAGGGTGGCTAAAGGGGAGCAGCTCATGACCCCCGACAGCTCAAAATCAAGGCTGCCAGGTCTTTTTCAAGCTCAGGGCTGGAATGGAGACATTGCTGCTCTTACCACCTTCTTCTATTGGTGAAATTGAGTCATGGCTCTGTCCAGATTCCAGGGTCAAGGACCATAAAAGGCTACACTGATGGAAGACATGTCTCACTGGGGGACACCAGAGTAACAGCTACCAGACAAGAAGGAGCAGGCCTGTGTGAGCGCCAGTTCCTAATTCTATGTAGCCCTCTCTTCGGGAGAAGATGGTTGGAGGGCAAATTGTGGGGAACAAGGTAACTTCAAACTTTTACAGAATTAAAGGTAGGGGGTCTGGTTAGCCAGTCTGTCTGTTATCAAGAGGCCTAGCTGTGTGTGTCTTTATTCAGTCTATCAGGCATTTATTGAGCACAGCCTACATGCCAGGTTTTTCATTTTTTGACACAGGATCTTGCTCCGTTGCCCAGGCTGGAGTGCAGTGCTGCAATCGCAGCTCACTGCAGCCTCGACCTCCCTAGGCTCAAGGGGTCCTCCTGCCTCAGCTTCTGGAGTAGCTGGGGCTGTAGGCGCGCACCACCAGCTCCGCTAATTTTTGTATTAGGGACGAGGTCTCCCCTGTTGGCCACCCTGGTCTCGGATTCCAGAGCTCAAGCGATCTGCCCGCCTCGGTCTCCTAAAGTGTTGGGATTACAAGCGTGAGCCTTCGAGCCCGGCTATGCCAGGTTCTACATGTATTCTTTCTTTACTCCTGTGTTAAGGACGCTCGAATGAGGCCTTGCTTCTACAGTACCGCACCCAGCACCACGCCGCGACGCAGCCTCCTGCGCCCTTTCCGCCCTGCAGTTGGAGTTGGGGCAGAGCGCGGGGTCTCTAGGAGGGCAACACTCAACGCAGTCGGCTGCTAGGCATCTAGTGGGGCTGCAACCCCGCCGCCGAGGGCGAAAGGCGAAGGGGGAAAATTAAAGCTTTGACGGCGCAGCCAGGGTCCAGTCTGTTCTAGGGTCCACGTCAGAAGACCGCCCACGGGACCGCGCGCGCCGGAGACCACAGCCTGCGCCCCCGCACGCACGCGCTCATGCACACGCGCGCGTCAACCCCGCCCACCGCCCCTCTGTGGTCCCGCCCTCAGGATTGACCGCACGAGCCACCGTCCGCACAGCCCCGCCCCGCACGGCCAGGCGTAGCGGAGCCGGCCGTGCGGTGTGTGTGTATGTGTTCGCGGGGCGCCGTCTCAGCCCCGGGAAGATGGTGGCTGCAGCGGCGGCGACTGAGGCAAGGCTGAGGAGGAGGACGGCGGCGACGGCAGCACTCGCGGGCAGGAGCGGCGGGCCGCCCCGGGACTGGGACGTGACCAGGGCTGGGAGGCCGGGGCTGGGGGCCGGGTTGCGCCTCCCGCGACTGCTGTCGCCGCCGCTGCGGCCGCGGTTGCTGCTGCTGCTGTTGTTGCTCCCGCCGCCTCTGCTGCTGCTGCTGCCCTGTGAGGCAGAGGCCGCGGCGGCGGCGGCGGCAGTGTTGGGCTCAGCCACAGCCGAGGCCAAGGAATGTGACCGGCCCTGTGTCAACGGTGGCCGCTGCAACCCTGGCACCGGCCAGTGCGTCTGCCCCGCCGGCTGGGTGGGCGAGCAATGCCAGCACTGCGGGGGACGCTTCAGGTGAGTGGGGGGTGGTGTCGGAAGGTCGGGCCCAGCCAGAGGCTGGGGTTGAGGGGCGTTCGAGACGGCTCCAGGCCCAGAGGCAGATGCTGGACAGAAAGTGGAGAGGGTAGGGCCGCCCCATGGTGTTTGAGGGCCATTTGGTTCCGGGGAGATCATCGTCTCTGGCCTGGGGTCTTCCTCTGTTGGAAGGTGAAAAGGTGTGGGGCAAGGGTGGGGGCACCCCGACGGTATTTGGGTGCTTGGGTTAGATTGGAAGAATGCTGAGGGACCCAAAGAGCATCAAAGCCAGTCGCTCTAAAACTCGGGCTGTTTCAGCTAAAGGAGAGATCCACGGAAAGGTGAGCTAGCCAGGTTTACTTAAACACTTCCTTTAACATCCACATGTGTCCTAGGGCCCGACGAGTTCCCCAATGGACTGGAGATGTGGGATACTCTGAAAAAACTCTGGAAATGCTTTGTTGGCTGGAGATAAAAGGGAAAGGATAGCATTGTAAGATATTAGGAATAGAAGGACTAGTGGTCCTTCTAAAGGAAAGTGAGGAAGCTGATTGTTTGGCAAGAGCTTACTGGAGGTGGCAGATTGGAACAGGGCCCGTGGTGAAGAGAGGATGGAAGGAGATTCCCGTTTACCTTGTTTTCTGGACAACATGAAGTTCTGGATTGGCCTGGTTTGGGGCAGTTCCTCTTGGAGAAATCATTAATAAGTTAATTAGTAGTTATCTGTTATTTGCTTCAGTTGTGCAAGGATTTTCCAGGTAATACAAACAAATAGATTAGCCAGACTTTGGCCTGGTCCACAAGGAGTTTGGAATATAGCAAGAGAAAGATAATGTGCTCACATAATCCTAGACATAAGGGTTACATAGTCATTCATGCCTTTGGCAGGTGTTTAGTTTACTGAACACATGCCTGATGTGGGGGAGTAGGGAAATGTGAAAAAGACAGGCAGGGTCCCTGCTCTCATTGGTCTTAACATTCTAGTGGGAGGAACAGGCACTTAACAAGTAAATAAATGAGAGAAATGAACATGGTAATTGCAGGTAATAGTAAATGCTATCAAGAAAATAAAAACAGGGTGGTCTGATAGAGAATTGTAACCAGTGGTGACTTTTGGAGAAGGTTCTCATTTGAAATGACATTTGATCTGAGACCTGAAAGAGGCAATGAGGAACCTGTGGGGATTCAGGGGTGGAGAGGTTGTGGCTACCTGGAGGGATGCAAGGAGGACTTTGAGGAGGCGGTAACATTGGATTTAAGCATTTAAGGTTAAGCAGGATTAGAAAGTGTGGCTGGGAAAAATACAGATGGAAAGAAGGGTGCAAACAAAGTTGTGGAGGCTGGAAAGTAAAGTTTTGTTGCTGCCTATGTGGAGGAGAGTTGTGAGAGAGGAGTTTGGAGGTAGCAAAATTGTAGACTAGGTGATGTTAGGTCTTCTAAGGAGCTCAGAGAACATTGAGCAGATGAGTTCTTTAGTTTTATGGATGGAGAAACCAAGTGACTTCAGGACCACTATGCAGTCAAGCTGCTTTTGTAACTTAAAGTGTTCTGATTTATGAATTCCATTCTGATTTATGAAATCTACATGTATTTGTTTGGGTGCTGCTCTGTTTTAGGTTGTGAGATACAGTGGTATACAAGACAGGTACAGTCCTATTCTTATGGAGCTCACATTCTACCTTGGGAGTAAAAAAATCCAATTAAAATTTCATTGTAATTTTGTTTAAGGCTGTGGAGGTAGAGAACAGGAGACAGAGGACTTGACTTAGTTTGGGGGTAAGGTTAGTCACTGAGGAAGCGATGTGAAGTCTGAGGGGTGAGATGGTACTACCTACACAAGGGATGAGGTGCTGAGGGGCCAGCAGGTATAGAGGCTTGGGGATGAAGGGGAGGATGGCAGGCTGGATGGAAGACTAGGTGACAGGAGCAGAGAGAGCAAAGGGGAGCTTGGCAAGACTGGAGAGAAAGGCAGAGGCCAGGCCAAGTGGAGATTTGTGGGTTGGATTGAGAATTTTGACCTTTAGCCCAAGAACAGTGAAATGGCATAGTTCACTCTTGTTTTCATGACATTATAGGCTTTTAGACTGGAGCCAGAATACAAACGGCCTTGAAGGTGAGGCCAGGGCATTTTGAATTTGAGAAGCTTCCAAGATCAGGTGACTGGATGGTTGGGTCAGATGAGGATCCTTCAGGTTCTGAAAATCTGGTACACTGTGGTAGGCAGTGGGGACCTACAGTGTGGGAAGGAGACTTCATAGCAAGATCAATCTGTAATGTTCAGGGTAGGTAGACTCACTTGGGCATGAGAGATACTGGGGGGAGCTAGGTGGGATCTGTTGGCATGGGTCAGGCCAGTGGTAATGAGAGCCTGTGGTGTTGTAGAGGTGAAATGAACAAGTCTTTCGTGTAAACTGGTTTGCTCTTGGAAAGTGGGGGATGGTGAGGGAAAGAAAACAAGATCATATCTTGGGTGACCGAGAGGACATTGATACCATAAACAGGCACAGGAACACAGGAGCAGGTGTTAGACATTTAATTGCACACATGCTGAGCTTGGGGTGCTCTGAGTACACACCTGGCAGATGTAAGTTTGGAGTCATCTACGTATGAGGGAGATTGCCAGGGAGCTCTCTCTGAGATTCCACATGGAAAGCCAGATGATTGGAGAGGAGCTACTTGCTGCAGGAACAGGCAGTCCTGACACTGGTTGTCTAAAATAGTTTCACGGGTAAGTGAAGGGACTCTCCTGCTTATTGGGGACATTCCCTTTGAGCTGATTCTAGGTGATATCATTGCTGTTTCCTGGGTAGACAATTATGACTTTGGTCCTGATGATAGCATTGTATTTTGTGGGCTTTGGGATTTTGCATTTTAAAAAATGAAAGTCGGAGGAACTTATGACTCTGGTCTTTTAAAAAACTCAATAAAATTTTAGTTGAGCCTGGGTGTGGTGGCTTATGCCCATAATCCCAGCACTTTGGGAGGCCGAGGTGGGCAGATCAGGAGATCAGTAGTTCAAGAACAGCCTACTAAAAATACAAAAAAAATTAGCCGGGTATGGTGGCAGATACTTGTAATCCCAGTTACTTGGGAGGCTGAGTCAGGAGAATCGCTTGAACCCTGGAGGTGGAGGTTGCAGTGAGCCAAGATTGTGCCATTGTACTTCAGCCCTGGAGACAGTGCAAGACTAAGTCTCAAAAAAACCTTTTTTTTTTTTTAGTTAAGGATTCTTTTGGGGGGAAGAGTGAAATGTTGGTTTTAATTGCAGTGATTTGTTTCTTGATTTAACTTACAAACCTCTTTGTTACTAAATGACATTAAATGAATACCATTCTGATTTAGAATGGCATCAAGTTGGAGTGCTTTTTAAGCTTTTTAGTCCTGTAAATCCTGTGTTATAATTGCCATTATAGGGTTTTTTTCATTAATTGAAGGGAACATAGGCTAACGAGCATTGGATTTCCCTAAGGTTATTACTGAGTGCATACTGTGTCCCACAGAGCATTTTCAGGTACATTGTACTATATAATCTTCAGGACAACTCTGAGGGTGTTATATGAAATTTACATTATTGTATTATTGTAGTTAGTAATATTTATTACTAACTTTATTACTAACTACAATAATATTAGTAATATGTATTACTAACTACAATAATACAATAATGTAAATTTCATATAACATGTTTTTTCTAAATAAAAGATGCCATAGAAATGATTAATTATAAAGGATAAGTTAAAGGATGTCAGTTTAATAAAAATACCTATAGAATCTTTGGTGTGTGATTAGGCAGTACCACTTTCATTCATTTTTATGTGAATCTTTATAATTCAGTGATCTTTTTTCTTTCTTTCTTTTTTTGAGATGATGTCTCACTCTGTTGTGTGGGCTGGAGTGCAGTCTTGGTTCACTGCAACCTCCACCTCCCAGGTTCAAGTGATTCTCCTGCCTCAGCCTCCCGATTAGCTGGGATTACAGGTGCCCTTGAACTCATGACCTCCTGATTCACCCACTTCAGCCTCCCAAAGTATTGGAATACAGGAGTGAGCCACTGTGCCTGGCTCAGTGATATTTTTTTTCTACTTATGATGTCACCACTGTAATTTTTCATCGAAGGATAAATATGCCCATAGGATAAGTTAAGCTTAGTTTTGAAATTAATATGCAATCAACTCTTTTAAGTTCCTGCTACAGAAAATGTTTGGGAGAATTGAATAGAATAATCTGGTGAATTGGATGGAGCCCAATAATGTTAAGATGTGTTGTCTATTGTGAAAAAAGAAAGGAAATAAGCATTTATTGAACATCTATTTTGTGCCTAGCACATACAGTAATAATAGTAGTGGCTGGGTGTGGTGGCTCACACCTATAATTTCAGCACTTTGGGAGGCGGAGGTGGGCAGATCACCTGAAGTCAGGAGTTCAAGACCAGCCTGGCCAACATGGTGAAACCCTGTCTCTACTAAAAATACAAAAAAAATAGCCGAGCATGGTTGGGGGTACCTGTAATCCCAGCTACTTTGGGAGGCTGAGGCAGGAGAATTGCTTGAACCTGGGAAGCAGAGGTTGCAGTGAGCCAAGATTGTGCCATT
>NW_016107643.1:1418315-1425907 GCF_001604975.1 Cebus imitator
AAAAAAAAAAGAAAAGAAAAGAAAAGAAAAACTTAGCTGGATATATTGGCATGTGCCTGTGGTCCCAGTTACTACATGGGAGGCTGAGGCAGGAGGATTGCTTGAGCCCAGGAGGTTGAGGCTGCGGTGAGCCGTAATCATGCCACTGCATTCCATCCTGAGCAACTGAGCGAGACCCCATCTCCCAAAAAAAAGTGTGTGTGTGTGTGTGTGTGTGTGTGTGTGTGTATGTATGTGTATGTATATAGTAGTGGTCACAGCAGCATCCACCACTATCCACCATTTCTCCATTTTTTTCCCCAGGCACTGTGCCAACCGCCTATTACAAATAACTTCCTAGGCCGGGTGTGGTGGCTCACGCCTGTAATCCCAGCACTTTGGGAGGCTGAGGCAGGTGGATCACGAGGTCAAGAGATCAAGACCATCCTGGTCAACATGGTGAAACCCCGTCTCTACTAAAAAAACAAAAAATCAGCTGGGCATGGTGGCACGTGCTTGTAATCCCAGCTACTTAGGAGGCTGAGGCAGGAGAATTGCCTGAACCCAGGAGGCGGAGGTTGCGGTGAACCGAGATTGCGCCATTGCACTCCAGCCTGGGTAACAAGAGTGAAACTCTGTCTCAAAAAAAAGAAATAACTTTCTGCCGGGTGCAGTGGCTCACACCTGTAATCCTAGCACTTTGGGAGTGCTAGGATCAGGAGTTTGAGACCAGCCTGGCTAACATGGTGAAACCCCATCTCTAAAAAGATAAAAAAACAAACAAGAAAAAGGAAATACTTCTTTTTAGTCCTTAGAGTGAAATTATTACCATTTCACATATGAGTGAACATGGAGGTACTGAATAATTTGTCCAAGGTCACAGAAGTTGTGCAAAATTCGGATCTGAACTTAAGCTTGTCTAATGCCCAAACCTGTGGTTTTGGTTTTTTTTGAGACAGCATCTCGCTTTGTGGCCAGGCGCTAGGCTAGAGTGCAGTGGCAGGATCTCGGCTCACTGCAGCCTCCGACTCCCGGGTTCAAGCAGTTCTCCTGCCTCAGCCTCCTGGGTAGCTGGGACTACAGGCGCATGCCACCACACCCAGCTAATATTTGTATTTTTAGTAGAGACGGGGTTTCACCATGTTGACCAGGTTGGTCTTGATCTCTTGACCTCGTGATCCACCCACCTCAGCCTCCCAAAGTGCTGGGATTACAGGCATGAGCCACTGTGCCGGGCCACTTGTGTTCTTTTTATTGTACCATTTGGCTTCTCATTTTTTCTGAGCCCAGACACTCTTTATGGATATTCTTTGGAAGGACTGACCTAATTCCAACAAACACTTTGAGAAACAAAGGAAGGAAAATAGATTTTTACAATAGGAAAGGTAACATTAAAAAAATCTTAAATTTGCTTGAATCTCTCTGGCTGCCAATCTGAGGACATAAATACCTTTTTGGCTAGTGAAATAAAAATTCTTGCCTGGGCGGGGTAGTTCACGCCTGTATCCCAGCACTTTGGGAGACTGAGGCAGGTGGATCGCCTGAGATCAGGAATTTGAGACTAGCCTGGCCAGCATGGTGAAACCCCATCTCTACTAAAAATTCAAAAAAATTAGCCAGATGTGGTGGCGGCACCTGTAATCCCAGCTACTCAGGAGGCTGAGGCAGGAGAATCGCTGGATCTAGGAGGCGGAGGTTGCAGTGAGCCGAGATTGTGCCATTGCATTCTGGCCTGGGCAACAAGAGTGAAACTCCCTCTCAAAAAAAAAAAAAAATAATAAAGAAAGAAAGAAAGAAAGTTCTCAAAAATAAAATGTGAAGAAATAAAAGGTCAATTCTTTTTTCTTGGCTGGGCGCCGTGGCTCATGCCTGTAATCCTAGCACTTTGAGAGGGTGAGGTGGGCGGATCACGAGGTCAAGAGATCGAGACCATCCTGGCCAAGATGGTGAAACCTGTCTCTACTAAAAATACAAAATAGCTGGACGTGGTGATGGGCACCTGTAATCCCAGCTACTCAGGAGGCTATGGCAGGAGAATCGCTTGATTCCGGGACGTGAAGTTTGCAGTGAGCCGAGATTGTACTACTACTGTACTCCAGCCTGGCAACCGACTGAGACTCTGTCTCAGAAAAAATTTTTTTTTTTCTTATAGTGATTTCTAAGTGATGTTAACCTCAAGCCCTAAATTTATGTTCACGAGTCCAGTTTAATCTTGTCTGTTTTCCCCAGTACAACATAAGTTCCCTGAGGGCAGGGGTCTGGAGCATAGTCAGCAGTAAATATCTGTTGAATGAAGGAGTGAAATTCTGTAATTTACTTCTTCAGACTTTTTAAAAAGTCACCTTTACCGGCCGGGAATGGTGGCTCACACCTGTAATCCCAGCACTTTGGGAGGCCAAAGTGGTGGGCAGATCACCTGAGGTCAGGAGTTTGAGATCAGCCTGTCCAACATGGTGAAACTCCATCTCAAAAAAGAAAAAAGTCATCTTTACCCACATGACTGCCCTGTATGTCATCTATTACTCCTGAACTTCTCTGTCTTATGCTATTTGGTGGGCATCTTTGCTGGGATGTTTTGTTGTCACTTCATATTGAGCCATGTATAACACCAACTTTCTTATCCTCATTGAAAAAAATTAGTCTTTTTCTTTGTACTTCCTTATTTGGTTTAGTTATCAGAGAACTTACAGCTATGAAAGGAAGACAGCTATGTGCATGGCAATTAGAATTTCATAACAAAAATACAGGAAATATATGGTGCTGGACTAAGATGTGATAGACTAACTTCTTTGGGGGTTCTGGTGGAAGACATCACGGAAGAGAGGACATTTGGGCAGATCTGAGAGGTTTAGTGTGAGTAGACAATCTGGGGGAGAAAGACATTGAAGAAGGAATGAAGAGTTGATGTGCAAAGGCAAACAATCATGGATTATCATACTTAATGTATTAATTTCCTGCCTTTCCGCGCTACTTGCCGAGGGCACCAAATGGCGTTGTTCTGGATTCCCGTCGTAACTTAAAGGGAAACTTTCACAATGTCCGGAGCCCTTGATGTCCTGCAAATGAAGGAGGAGGATGTCCTTAAGTTCCTGGCAGCAGAAACCTATTTAAATGGCACCAACCTTGACTTCCAGATGGAGCAGTGTATCTAGGAAAAGTGATGGCATCTACATCATAAATCTGAAGAGGACCAGGGAGAAGCTTCTCCTGGCAGCTCGTGCCATTGTTGCCATTGAAAACCCTGCTGATGTCAGGGTTATATCCTCCAGGAATACTGGCCAGAGGGCCGTGCTGAAGTTTGCTGCTGCCATTGGAGCCACTCCAGTTGCTGGCCGCTTTACTCCTGGAACCTTCAACCAGATCCAGGCAGCCTTCCGGGAGCCACGGCTGCTTGTGGTTACTGACCCAAGGACTGACCACCAGCCTCTCACGAGGTGTCTTATGTTAACCTACCTACCATTGCTCTGTGTAACACACATTTTCATCTGCGCTTTGTGGACATTGCCATCCCATGCAACAACAAGGGAGCTCACTCAGTGGGTTTGATGTGGTGGATGCTGGCTCAGGAAGTTTTGTGCATGTGTGACACCATTTCCTGTGAACACCCGTGGGAGGTCACGCCTGATCTCTACTTCTACAGAGATCCTGAAGAGATTGAAAAAGAAGAGCAGGCTGCTGCAGAAAAGGCTGTGACCAAGGAGGAATTTCAGGGCTAATGGACTGCTCCAGCTCCTGAGTTCACTGCCACTCAGCCTGAGGTTACTGACTGGTCTGAAGGCGTGCAGGTGCCCTCTGTGCCTATCCAGCAGTTCCCTACTGAAGACTGGAGCACCCAGCCTGCCACGGAAGACTGCTTTGCAGCTCCCGCTGCTCAGGCCACTGAATGGGTAGGAGCAACCACTGAATGGTCTTAAGCTGTTCTTGTGTGGCCTCTTAAACAACATATAAGATTCATGGAAAGTAAACATCGAGTTTCTAAAAAAAAAAAAAAAAAAAGTATTAATTTCCTAGGGCTATTGCAATGAAGTACCACAAACTCATGACATAAAACCACAGAAATTTATTCTCATAGTTCTGGAGGCTAGAAGCCTAAAATCAAGGTATTGGCAGGGCCACGATCTCTCTGAAGACTCTCTTTCAGAGAGAGTCTGTTCCATGTCTTACCCTTCGCTTCTGGAGTTGCCAGGAGTCCTTAGCATTTTGGCTTGTAGATGCATCACTTTAGTCTCCGCCTCCTCCCTTCAATCTCATGTGATACTCTCCATCCCTGTGTGTGTCTGTCTTTTCCCTTAAGGATACCAGTCATATTGGATGTACGAGTATGACATCATCGTAACTCTATTGCATCTGCCAAGGCCCTGTTACCAAATAAGGTCACATTCACATTCACAGGGACCTGTGGTCACAGGGTTAGGAATTCCACTTATCTTTTTGGGGGACACAGCCCAACCCACAGCACCTGGAGAACTGAATGTAGATAGATGCATGTTGTTGGAACATAACTTGGAAGGGGTGTAATGGAAGGAGCAGGGTGAGATTGTAAAGTTATAATGGCCTTTTTTCTTCCCTTCCCAACAAACTCCAGCTTCAGGGTGCTTCCTTGACTTAGGATAAGCCCTCAGGGCATTCCATTTTCTGGTTGTGCAATTGTTTTGAAATGGGAATGTGATTTAAATGGACTCAGTAAGAGTGAATCTCAGGACTTTTGTTGGAGATCCCTTTCTTCTGTGGGCGTTTAGAAGGACATATGTTGCCGTCTTTTTTGTGTGGCGAGGCCATAAGGCCTAGAACTGTTATAGTTAGCATTGCTGTTGGAAGAGAAATTCACCTCAGGTCGGAGCAACTCCAAGAAGATGGAGGATGGCAGAGAAATGGAGCTGGAGACTTGATAACTTTCTGAATCCCTGGATCAGGATTCGCCTGAAAGTGTAATTTTTAGTTCATGAAGTACTGCAGTTCATGTTTTCCTTAAGCCAGTTAGAGTTGGATTTCCTGCCACTTACAGTAGAAAAATTCCTTACATACAGAGGGAGGGAAGTAGGGCCTGCTGACAAGTGTTAGTCAGCTAGGGCTTCTGTAACAAATTACCATAAACTTTACCTGTATGGAAGGTTCCCAAGATAGACAGATGCTTTTTTATTTACCACAGTATAGAGGACAGGTGTATACATAGGAGAAAAAGGAGAGTATGTTTATAATCAAAACAGTTTGTTTTTTTTTTTTTGAGACGGAGTTTCGCTCTTGTTACCCAGGCTGGAGTGCAATGGCGCGATCTCGGCTCACTGCAACCTCCGCCTCCTGGGTTCAGGCAATTCTCCTGCCTCAGCCTCCTGAGTAGCTGGGATTACAGGCACGCACCACCATGCCCAGCTAATTTTTTGTATTTTTAGTAGAGACGGGGTTTCACCATGTTGACCAGGATGGTCTCGATCTCTTGACCTCGTGATCCACCCGCCTTGGCCTCCCAAAGTGCTGGGATTACAGGCGTGAGCCACCGCGCCCGGCAATCAAAACAGTTTTGATCATATAAATATGATTAAATGATTCAATGTATTTGTAGGATATTTTAATCTTAAGAAATATAGAAGTGAGTACCCACTGTTATGATTGAACATAAATTTTACATTGGTTTTTCTTTTTAACACAATCATATTTCCAAAACAGAAATGAAACTGTAGTTGTACTTTTTGAAATACTTGTGTCTGGAAATTTATTAACCATTAACCTATTATGAAACTTGGTTCCCACTTAAATAATACTCTGCTGTTTACTGTGAATTCCCAAATGCATTTTGGCAAGTGACTTCCATCTATATACTATATACTATACTCATCCTTCATTTTGAAACTTTGTTCCTTCCATTTTCCCTTTTCTTTCTATACTTTGAAACTGGTCCATTATTATTAACGTGACTTCCTTCTTATGATGGCTTTCTTATAATTGTCTTGCTTTTTTTCCACTTTTCATTTTCTTTATATCCTATCTCTGTAACTGCTTTTCTTTCATCACTGAGACCATGGTTTGGTATTATCCTTCCAATTAAAATACTATTTTTTTTTTCTTTTTCTGCTAGTGCATTGATCTTCTAGTGTTTGAGACAGGGTCTTACCCTGTCACCCATGCTGAAGTACAGTGGTACAGTCACTGCTCACTGCAGCCTAGACCACCTTGAGCCTCTGGACTCAAGTGATCTTCCCACCTCAGCCTCCTGAGTAGCTAGAATTACAGGTGTGCGTCACCATGCCTAACTAATTTTTTTAATTTTGTAGAGACGAGGTCTCACTATGTTGCCCAGGCTGATCTCAAACTCCTGGGCTCAAGCAGTCCTCCCATTTTGGCCTGCCAAAGTGCTGGGGTTACAGATGAGAACCACCATATTTGGACCCTTTAAATTTTTAATTCTTAAGTTTTCTGTTTTTTTAGTTTACATTTTGGGTGGACTTCAGTTCTAGCTGTTTATTTGCATGCTTACCTATTTAGATATTTTCCATTTTTCACTTAGAGAAGTCAATTTTAGTAATGGGTGAATTTCCTTTTTTTTTTTTTTTTTTTTAAGAATTTGACATTAAAAGTATACAATTATTGACTGGTCGTGGTGGCCCATGCCTGTAATCCCAGCACTTGTGGGAGGCTGAGGTGGGTGGATCACCTCAGGTCGGGAGTTTGAGACCAGCCTGACCAACATGGAGAAACCCCATCTCTACTAAAAATACAAAAAAATAAAAATAAAAGTATACAATTATTAAATGAATGAATTTTCCGGTTAATTTCTCTTGGTCCTTTCTGTATTCTAAGAATTTTCTGATTTGTTTGCTAATATGCCAATAAACATTAGGGGCTAGAATTTTGTTAGTTGCTGTTAAGGGTCACAGAAGTAACCTCTCTTGACCTGTGTTTTCTAAATTTTTAAATTAACAGATCCTTTCATAAAAATGTATAATCTTGTGGACTGTCTTAGAAATTAAAAAATTATCTTTTAAAAAATGTGTATCCAGTTTTTGATAAGATAATTTTAAATAAAGTAGAAGTAATTTGTTAATAAAGATTATAATGTATATTTTAAATATAATTTATAATGATATTCACAATATAAAAAAAGGAAAATTTGACCTAACTCTATTTAAAATGTGGTGCATATTGTTTTGTGTACTTTAGTTATGTAAGGAAAAGCATGAATTGTAGACAAAAAAAAGACATTAAATTTTGGGGTAAAATGTATATTAAAATAGAGATTAAATTTGACTGTGTTTTATGCTATTAAAATCAGTTTTCATCTCCTAATGTTTGATATTCATGAATTTATGCTTTCAAAATTATTTATTTATTTTTTTTTAAAGAAGAAGAAAGGAAGGAAGGAAAGAAAGAAGGAGAAAGAAAAGAGAGAGAGAGAGAAAGAGGGAGAGAGAACAGAAGTCTTGCTCTATTGCCCAGGCTAGAATGCAGTGATGTAATCATAACTCAGTGCAGCCTCAAACTCCTCACCTCAAGCCACCCTTCCCACTCAGGCTACCCTACCAAGTATCTGAGACTACAAGGATGCACCTCTGTGCCAGGCTAATCTAAAATAAAAATTTCATTTTCTTTCTTTTTTTTTTTTTTTTAGACTGTTTTCT
>NW_016107643.1:1427610-1430518 GCF_001604975.1 Cebus imitator
AAAAAAAAAAAAACAAAACCAAAACTTGTGCATGCTTCGCGAAGTTCTCGTGTTGTGTTTTTCAGCTCGATCAATTCATTTATATTCCTCTCTAAGTTGTCTATTCTCGTTAGCATTTCGTCAAATCTTTTTTCAAGGTTCCTAGTTTCTTTGCATTGGTTTAGAACATGTTCTTTTAGCTCACAGAAGTTTCTTATTAGCCACCTTCTGAAGCCTGATTCTGTCAATTCATCATACTCATTCTCCATCAGGCCTTGTTCCCTTGCTGATGAGGAGTTGTGATCCCTTGTAGGAGGAGAGGTATTTTGGTTTCGGGTGTTTTCGGGCCTTTTTGCACTGGTTTCTTTCCATCTTTATGGATTTATCCACCTGTCGTCTTTGTAGTTGCTGACTTTCAGATTGGATCTCTGAGTAGACATCCAGTTTGTTGATAATGAAGTTATTTCTGTTTCTTAGTTTTCCTTCTAACAGTCTAGCCCCTCTGCTGTAGGACTGCTGAGGTCCACTCCAGGCCCTGCTTGCCTGCGGATCACCTGCAGTCGCTGCAGAACACTGAGAGTTGCTACCAGTTTCTTCTTCTGCTATCTTTGTCCCAGAAGTATACCTGCCAAATGTCGGTCTGAGCTCTCCTTTATGAGGTGACTCTTTGGGTATACATGGGTCAGGGAGCTCCTTGAGGAGACAGTTTGTCCTTTATAGAAGCTCAAGTGCTGAGCTGTGGGCTCCGTTGTTCATTCAGAGTTGCTGTGTGATATCCCATGGGGCGACCCACTGCACCGCTGAAACAGTGGCGCTAAGATTCCTGGCACTTTTTGCCTGGGAATCTCCTGGCCTGGCTTGCTGTTTCAGTCCCCTTTTTAATCAGCTGAATAGGCGACTCTGCCTTCCCAGAGCTCCATTCGCCAGCTAAAAGGGCACCCAGCCCCGTGTGTTTTGTATTGAGAACTGCTGCGCTGGGGCACCGGCAAAACAGCCGCACCAGCCAAAAGAGTCGTGCTGGCCAAAAGAGTGACGCTGGCGACCCGTGGGGCTCCTCCACCTGGGAATCTCTTCGTAGGCAACAAAAATCCGTCTGGAAATGCGGCATCCACTCACTCTCTGCGCTTTCACTGGGAGGTGCAATCCTGAGCCGCTCCTAATCGGCCGTCTTGGATCTCTCTCCACAATTAATTTTTTGGAATTTTTTTTGTGTGTGTTTTGATTCTAAATGATAAAATTATAACGATTTTCAGCTATTTGTAAGCATTTCTCTGCAAATAGCACATTTCTTGTTTGGATAGTTTTTCTCTAAATTGAATGAAAAGGTTAAGCTGGTGATAATTGTCACTTAATTTTCCTTTTTGAACACTGTTTTTGAAGTACTGGAGATATCAATCAATATAAGGATTTTGATCAGAAGGTTTGGCAAAGATGATCTGGAGACAGCTCAGCAGAATTAGATTCATTTTATTCCTTTCCATAATTTATATTTAAATATCATTGTGTCTTATGTTTCTCTTACAATGGTTGCAATGACTGTCTTTTAATTGGAACAGTATTTGGACAACTCTTTGAGAAACACTGACCAGTACTGACAAAATGTATAACTCATTGCTTTAAAGTGATCATATGTTTGGTGCTGGTTCAGTCTCTGAACTAACTTTAATTTCCTATTAATATGAAATATTTCAAGCTAATGGAAGAGAGGCAAGGAATATCTTTGTACCTGCAATCTAGTCTTTCTGAATTTTTCTCATATTAATGTTATTCTAAGTAATAAATTGTTACAGATACTGACCAAGGTCCCCATGTTACCCCATCTTAATCCTGTTCACTTTACCCTTTCCCCAGAGGTAACTAGTATGGTGATGTTGACGTTTATTATTTCTCTTGCATGTTTCTGCAAACAATGTCTTTTTTCAAAAATATGTAGCATTTTTTAATCTTGAGATGACATGCTGGAGATTTATTTGTTGATAACTGTAGTTCTAGTGGATTCATAGTTAATATTCATTACAGAAAGATTCCAGTTTACTTTCCCATTTTACTGCTGATGGATGATTAGAGTTTTCCAATTTTTGCTGTTACAAATAGTGCTACAATTAGCATTCTTTTCTTTTTCTTGTCCCTTTTTTTTTTTTTTTGTGTGACAGGGTCTTACTCTTTCGCCCAGGCTAGAGTGCAGTGGTGCAGCCATGGCTCACTGCAACCCTGACCTTCGGGCTTAGATGATCCTCCCACCTCAGCCTCTGGACTATCTGAGACTGCAGGCATGCACCACCACACCCAGCTAATTTTTTGCATTTTTAGTAGAGGCCAGGCTTCACCTTGTTGTGCAGGTTGGTCTCTAACTCCTGGCCTCAAGCAAGTTGCCTGCCTGGGCCTCTCAAAGTTGTGGGATTATAGGTATAAACCACCATGCCCTGCCTAATTAACATTCTTTACCTGTGTCTTTATGCATGTGTGTGATTTTTCTCTAGGGTAATGATCTTCAGTCTTTTGAAGCACCTCTAAAATAACTGAAATTCTTTTTACTTTCTTGTTTACTTTTAGATTGACATGTAGTTGACACATTTTTCAAAAAAAAAAAAAGGAATTTACAGGGTTGCAGAGATAGGATTTCTGGTATATCATAAATAGAGCTGCCGAAAAAATCCCCATTATATGGTATTACTTTAAAAATATATATTGAGGGCCGGGCGCGGTGGCTCAAGCCTGTAATCCCAGCACTTTGGGAGGCCGAGGCGGGTGGATCACGAGGTCAAGAGATCGAGACCATCTTGGTCAAATGGTGAAACCCTGTCTCTACTAAAAAAAATACAAAAACATTAGCTGGGCATGGTGGCGTGTGCTGTAATCCCAGCTACTGAGGAGGTTGAGGCAGGAGAATTGCCTGAACCCAGGAGGTGGAGGTTGCAGTGAGCCGAGA
>NW_016107643.1:1430593-1435201 GCF_001604975.1 Cebus imitator
ATATATATATATATATATATATTGAATAGAATCCACAGATTCCATAGCAGTTTAATAACTATTCTTATTCATTAAAAAAAATGAATGAGGCCAGGCATGATGACTCACACTGTAATTCCAGCACTTTGGGAGGCTGAGGTGAGAGGATTGCTTGAGCCCAGGAGTTTGAGACCAGTCTGGGCAACATAGTGTGACCCCATCTCTATAAAAAATCTTAAAAATTAGCAGGGCATGATAACACACAAACTGTAGTCTTAGCTACTTGGGAAGCTGAGGTGGGAGGATCACTTGAGCCCAGCAGTTTGAGCTGCAGTGAGCTAAGATCACACTACTATATTCTAGCCTGAATGACAGAGAAAGACCTTGTCACTTAAAAAAAAAAAAAACCCAAAAAACCAAAACCCATATGTAGTAAATATTATTAATCTTTTTCCTTATGGCTTGTCCTTTTTGTGTTATATTTTAAAATTCCTTTCCTGTACTGACCTTGTGAAGATACTCTTCTATATTTTACTTCCTCAAAATTTTAAAATTTTGCTTTATTTCATTGTGATCTTTTATATACCTGTAACTTATTTCTATGAATGATTTGTTATATTGACCTAATTTAATTGTCTTTATATGGTAAGCAGTTGTTGCAGTTCCATTTATAGAACAGTTTTGTCCCTGCTCCCCATTTGAATTGAATTGTACTATAGTCATTTAAAACTTCAGATTTGTTTTGATTGTTCTTATCTCTTGACTCCTCTAATTTCAACAAAAATCCCTGTTGACATTTCGTTTGGAATTTCACCTGATGTTAAGATAAGCCTGGGGAAATCTGTCATCTGTATAATAGAGTGTCTTTCCATCCTTTCCATCTTTCTGGAAAGATGCTTTATATTTCCATTTATTTAGGTCTCTTCCATATCTTTCGGTAAATTCTTATAGCTTTTTTCAAATGATCTGACATACTTTTATTAGATTTACTTCTAGATAGAGAATTTTATTATTACTAGAACCTCATTGATTACTGTAGTACCTAGGAATGGATTTCAAAATTATTATTATTGCACTAAGTATATTTAGCTCATGAGTATCTGTATTTGTCTGGACACCTCCCTGAGGTCTAGTAAACTTATTCACCTGTCAGATCTAGGCAGAAGGTTGACTGGGCTCAGCTAGTGGGGATGGGGGTCTCACAGCTGTTAAATCCTCTCTGGACCAGAGACTGGCGGAGCCTCACCATCATGGTGATGGCAGAAGTGCAAAGGCAGAATTGATTTCCTTGTATTTTGAATTTGTATCTGTGAATCCTTCCTAAGCTCTTATAGTACTGATAGCTTGTGTTTGTATTCTCCTGTTTCCCATGTTGATAGTCTGCTGCCAATAAGTTGTGACAGTTTATTTCTAATCAGTTTATACCTTCTTTCTTTTTCTTGTCTAATTACTGAGCTAATTGATGTTGAAATTATCATTGTTGACTAGGGCATTGTTGAATAGTCTTGATCCTGACTTTATTTTTAGTTTTTTGATCCTGACTTTAAAAGGAATCTTACGGAATAGTTCCCTGCACATAGTGGGTGGCCTGTGATCAGATTGATTTTTGTCCTTTCATCTGTTAATGTGGTAAATTGCACTGATACACTTTTTAATTGTTAGGCTATCTTTGTATTCCTGGGTTGAACCCATTTTGACCATGATATGTTTTTTAATACAGATTTTTAGATTTGATCTGCTAATACCTTATTTTGGATTTTGAACTATGCTCATGAGCTTTTGTTTTGGCAAGCATATCAGATTTTGTGTGTTGTTTCATTTTGTCTTCGCCCTTGAATGCTCATATAGCTGGGGCTGGAATTTGAGATTGAGCATTGTTTTCTTTGAGCAATTTAAATATTTTTTCAATGTGTTCTAATTTTTTTTTTGAGCTTTTAGCAAATTTTTAGTAAAACCTACATAGTCTTCTAATTTTTATTACTGATGTTTCAAAGTCAGTCTAACTCATTCATTCATAGGTAATTTTTTTTTCCTTTCTGTCTTTTTTAGCTGCTGCTTCTGCATAATTTCAAATAAACAAAAATGGAAAATACAACAAGTCTGACATGTCCATCACCAGCTTCAACATTTGCAACTCACAGCCAGTCTTCTTTACTTTTACGGCTGCCTCATTCCCATGCCCTCCCCTCCTCCCACCAGTTAGCATAGATTATTTTGAAGCAAATCTCAGATGCCATTTTGTTTCATTCTGGTTGTTTTTGTTTTTGTTTTCTTTTACTTTTCTTTCCTTTCTTTTTCCTTTTATCTTTTTTTGGAAAGAGAATCTTGCTCTTTCACCCACTCACTGCAACCTCTGCTTCTCAGGTTCAAGGGATTCTGGCCCCTCAGCTTCCTGAGTAGCTGGGATTACAGGTGTGTGCCACCACAACCAGCCACTTAAAAAAAATTTTTTTTTTTTTTTTTTTTTTTAAAGCAGATATGGGGTTTTACTGTGTTGGCCAGGGTGGTCTTTAACTCCTGGTCTCAAGTGATCTGCCTGCCTTAGCCTTCCAGAGTGCTGGGATTACAGGCATGAGCCATTGCACCTAACCATTCTGGTTTCTTTTAAGTGTTCTTGCTTTTACTCATAGTCTCTCTGTCATTTTTTGCTTTCCCTTTCTATTTTAGTTGATTGTATTAATGTAGTATTACTATGATGTTCCCAAACGTGGATTATTTTAATTTATTTTGTTCAGTGTATGTGCATTCTTTATCTGAGGATTCAAGTCTGTCAACATTTCTGGGAAATTCTCAGTTACTATCTTTTTAAAGTTTCCTTTACATTTTATTCATTATTTTCTCTCAGTATGACTTTTAGACACTTATTGCCTATTCTTTTTATTCTTTTAACTTTCTGCTTTTCATAATTTTTATCTCCTTATTTCCCTCTGTTGCATTCAGGATAATTTCCTCAGATCTGTTCTCTAGTTCACAAATTCTCACTTTAACTGTATCTAATTTGCAGTGTAACTTGTTAAATTTTCATTTTCATTGATTATATTTTTAATTTCTAGAGGTTTTGTCTTTTGTTAATAAACCTGGCTCCTCATTTGCATACTGTTATTTTTTGATACTTTTGATCCTATTGTGCCTTTAAGCAATTTAAATTTACTTTATGTTCTTTATTGGATTGTTCTAGTAACTGAACTTTATAGGGTCTAATCCTGTTTTTAGTTTGCTGACTTTTGATCATGGTGCATTGCTTCAATTATGTTTAAAATTTGAGTTTCTCTTCAGTGAGACTTAATCAATGGACATATGTCTCTAGAGAGAGTTTGTAATTACTTCTACTAGAAAAGTTTGGGGGTATTCTGACCTGGGGCTACTTTCTATGTTAATTTTATTTTCTTACAGGTACCTAGAACCCAAATGAGGTTAGTATATATTGGAACTCAAATGGGTGTGAGACTCGTGGCTATGAAGTTATTGGGAGGGATTTTCCTCTGTCTTGACCTGTGCTGAAATTGCTTTCTTGTTTCTTTTCTGTGCCTAAGAGCTAGGTTTTTAAAAGCTCTTTAAGGGTTCCACCCTTCTTGAGGGATCTCACTTCTAACTCCCTCCCTTACATGGACCTATGCCTCAGTGACTTCCTTTTGAGCATTTAGATCCAGATTCTTTTATAGAAGATGGTATGTTCTTGTATCATGGGGAATGACAGCCACTCACAGGACAGTATGGAGTTGGCTAACATGTTCCCTGCTCTGATTTTCAGGCCTCTATTTTTGGCATTTAGTGATTTCTCTTTTTTTCCGGTTCCACTGGCAGTTAAAATGTTGTTACATTGCAGATTGCATTTACTGCTTGATGTAGTGAAATGTATTGATTTTTTTCCCTTTGGAGAATGCTTTTTGGCTCTTGTTGAGATCTTTCCTTACCCCAAGATCATGGAGATATTCTTCTATATTGTCTTCTGGACATTTCATTGTTTTGTCTTTCACAGTTAAATCTACAGTCCACCTAGAGAGAGAGGGGGGTAGGGGTGTGTGTGTGTGTGTGTGTGTGTGTGTGTGTGTGGTGAGGTTAGGTTCACATTTATTTTCTTTATGCATATTTACCTTTCCAGTCTCATTTTTTGAGAAGACCTTTCTTTTCCCAGTGCTCTGTGGTGTTGCCTTTGTTATCAGTCAGGCGTTCATGTATATATGATCTGTTTCTGAACTTTCTATTCTATTCCTTTGGTCTGTTTGTCTATCCTTATGCCAATAATACTGCACTATCTTAATTACTGTAGATTTATGTTAGGTCTCCCCACTTTATTCTTCTTGTTCTTTTTCAAGTTTGTTTTGGCTATTCTTGGTCCATGGCATTTTCATGTAGATTTTAGAATCATTTTGTTCATTTTTGACAAGAAGAATATCTTGAGAATATGATTAAGGTGGTACTGAACCTGTAACTCAGTTTGAAGTGAATTGACAGCTGTTATAAAGTTGGGTCTTCCAAACCAAAAACATGGTGTATACCTTTATTTATTTAAATATTCTCTAGTTTGTCTTAATGCTTTGTAATTTTCTATGCGGAGATCTTGTATATCTCTTTCCAAGGTATTAGATTTTTTTTTTTTTTTTTTTTTTTTTAATGGCATCTCACTCT
>NW_016107643.1:1435226-1436976 GCF_001604975.1 Cebus imitator
TTTTTGAGATGGAGTCTTGCTCTGTTGCCCAGGCTGGAGTGCAGTGGCATGATATTGGCTCACTGCAACCTCTGCCTCCTGGGTTCAAGCATTTCTCCTGCCTCAGCCTCCCGCATAGTTGAGATTACAGGTGTGTGCCACCATGCCTGGCTAATTTTTGTATTTTTAGTAGAGATGGGGTTTCACCATGTTGGCCAAGTTGGTCTTGAATTCCTGACCTCAAGTGATCTGCTTGCCTTAGCCTCCCAAAGTGCTGGGATTACAGGTATGAGCCACAGACATTTGATGTTTTTTATACTTTTGTAAATAGTATCTTTAAAAATTTTATAATTAGTTGTTTGCTGCTGGTTAAAGGAAATATATATTATATATAATTTAATGACTTAAATTTTATGTATTTTATGTATTATATGTAACGTATACTATAAATAATAAAATAAAAATACAAAAATTTAAAAAATTATACACACCTACATATGTATATATTTATTATTTTATCTCATAATATAATCAAAAATACATAATTATATTATAAATATAATTAATATGTTAACATGACATTAATATATGATGTATAATTTATAGTATGTAATAGAATTTTAAATATGGAATTATAATTATATATTAAATTATATTTAATAATATATAATATATACATAGGTATATATGTGTGTATAAATAAAACATACATTTTTATATAATATATAATTGAATATAATATATATTATATATGATTGAATGTAATATATATAATAATACATACCCATATTTGGGGGGGGGGGTGTATAATTACAAAAAAAATTTTTTTAGAGACAAGGTCTCACTCTGCCACCAGGCTAGAATGCAGTGGCATGACCATAGCTCACTGCAGCCTTGACTTCCTGGACTCAGGTGATCCTTCCACCTCAGCCGCCTGAGTAGCTAGGACTGCAGGTATGTGCCACCACACCTGGATAGTTTTTTTTTTTTTTTTTTTGTAGAGATAGGGTCTCATGATGTTGCCTAGGCTAGTCTTTAACTACTACGCTCAAGTGACTCATCTGCCACAGCCTCCCAAAGTGTTGGGATTACAGGTGTGAGTTACTGCGCCCGACCTATTTTTATTTTTTTGTAGAGATAGGTTCTCACAGTGTTGACCAGCTGGTCTCAAACTCCTGGCCTCAAGCGATCCTTCCAGCTCAGCCTCCCAAAGTGCTGGGATTACAGGCATGAGCCAGTCTGGCCAGCCTGAGTTTTTATTTCTATTTAGAAAAACATAAACAACCTTTGTATGGCTATTGTAAACCATTGGATTGTCTTTGTTCTTGAACCAAACTAGGCATCCACATGGTACCTATTCATCTGAGGGGAGAGAGTAGAATCAGTGTTCAGATGTCTTTGAAAGAATAGGTCCACCTACAGTTCTCTAGCTCCTGAAATGCTTTCCTTCCCATACTGTCATGGATATTCATGAGAGTTTGTTCTGGACTTTCTTTATAGTAAACTTTGCTCTTAATAAGAGCTTGAAAATTTTTGTTGTTGCAAAACTTTGTTAGAGTTGGTATTGTTATTCACTAGGCAACAAGTGTTACATGAGTATCTATGATGTTTTAGGCACCGGCGAATAAGAGGTGAATGAGATGCGTTCTTGAGAAAATCTTGGGCCGGGCGCGGTGGCTCAAGCCTGTAATCCCAGCACTTTGGGAGGCCGAGGCGGGTGGATCACGAGGTCAAGAGATCGAGACCATCCTGGTCAACATGGTGAAACCCC
>NW_016107643.1:1437122-1444802 GCF_001604975.1 Cebus imitator
AAAAAAAAAAAAAAAAAGAGAAAATCTTGGTAGTCTAATGGGCAGAGATTATTCTCTATAACAGTAATAATCAAACCACGTAAGTCTACCACGGGGAAGGCATTAATCAGCTCAGCACAGAAAACTTGGGGCACGGGTTCCCAGAGCTCCAAGGGACATTTGAACTGAGATTTGAAAGGTTAGTTAGGAGAAAAGAAGTTATTCTAGACAGAGAAGTCAGGCTGTGGTAAGCCATGAAGACAATGCAGGTGAATTGAAGAAGAATTACATAGTCAATATTGTCACAATATGGTCTGCTCAGTTTGGGGAGCAGTGACTAGTGATGGAGCAGGAGGGGTAAGTTGGGGTTGGATTGCCATAGACCTTGCATGTTGTGCTAAGGCATGCAAAGATTTCCAGGCAGGTTTTGACATGATCAGATGGCCCTTTATAACATTATAAAGAAGATGACAGGTGGCTCTGCAAAGAACTGTCCAGACTGGGGAGCCGAGCTGAGCCACAGTAAGAGACTGTTGCAGGCTGGGTGTGGTGGCTTATGCCTATAATCCTAGACTGGATGTCGAGGTGGGTGGATCATAAGGTCAGGAAATGGAGACCATCCTGGCCAACATGGTGAAACCCTGTCTGCACTAAAAATACAAAAATTAGCTGGATGTGGTGGTGTGTAGTGGTAATCCCAGCTACTAGGGAGGCTGAGGCAGGAGAATTGCTTGAACCAGGGAGTCAGAGGTTGCAGTGAGCCAAGATTGCACCAGCACTCCAGCCTGGTGACAGTGCAAGACTCCAGCCTGGTGACAGTGCAAGACTCCATCACTAAAAAAAAAAAAGAGAGAGAGACTGTTGCAGTAGACTGGACTAGGAGGAGGCAGGGGGATCAAAGAAGGAAAAAGATGAGATTGGTTTATAGGCTGAATAAATGGAGGTGAAGGTGAGAAAGTCAATAATTTTTGGAAGGTAGCGTAGATGACAGAGTTGTTTAAAGGAAACATAAAAGAAGGGGACTTAATGACTTAAATTTTTGATACAGGGAATATAAGTCCGAAACATGGGTCTAGCCTTGAGCTGGAAATACAGCTTGGGCAGTTAGCAGCATAGAGGCGGTAGATGGAAGCCATGGATGCAGATGGGATTACCTGTAAGAGTATCATGGAGACCATGATCCAGCCTAGCCAATTCCAGGGACAGTCCAGGATTTGAGCAAAGGACTTGTCCACTGCTTTTATTGAGTCTTTCAAGGTTAATGATTTATTATTATTTAAAAATACAAGGGTGCCATATTATTATATGGTAGTTTTACTTTTGATTATCGTTGTGGATGGGTATAGTAGAATGTCCTGAATATTAAAACATATAGCATTCACTTACAATGTTATATCATTTATAACGGTTGTAGCTTTGTTATTATTTTTAATAATTAGGACAAATGCTTAATGTTTTACATTTTGGATCACTGGTATGGGTAAATATTCATGATGAATCTTTTTCTTTGTATTTCTTTTGAATTTAAGAAATTAAATCAAAATTTTCTGATTAGAGATGAAACTTTGGAATGCAGAAATCTTTTTAGTATTGGTGCCAAAAATTTAAGCCACTTACTTTAACACTTAGAAATTACAAGATTATGTATGGAAAGTTTGTTCTTGATTTGGTGTATTATAATCATTTGTGGAGCTTTTAAGAACACCAGTGCAGTGCTGGGTTCCACCCAAGAGGGGTTTGTGTTAGGGCCATGTCATCTGGTTTTTTAAAGCTCTGTGGGTGTTTTGATGTTAAACTGAGAACCCTATATCAGGGATTTGGGTAGGGGCTTTGTTAGCCTATTTTGTGTCTTGCTTATATAGTTAACTTTTTTGTTTAAAGCTGTAACAGCAAAGGCCAGAATACCGGCACATTATATGATTTGGTCACCACAGTGCGACCATTTGAATTTTCATGTGAATTTAAATTATAAAACAAAATTCAATAGCAGTTTAGTCTGGGCTTGTATCATTAGAGGACTGGTTAAATAAAATATGACATGTTCACAGAGCAGAGTACTATGTAGCTCTAAAGGGGAAGGAGGAATAGGTGTATAATGCTGTGGAGGATAATATATTGTTAAATGCAAAAAAAACAAAACCCATTGTAGCAGAACAATGGTATTGTATGCTATCATTTTTTAAAGAAAGGGGACCTATAAATCTATAAATATATATTGTTGTGCATATATATAAACACACCAATGGAGTGATAAACCAGAAACTAATAAAAATAATTAAGGACAGAGGGGGAATGGGGTGGATGAAACAGGGTTGGAGGCTAGACTTCTGGATGTACTTTATTTTGTGGATTACATTTAGAACCATGCCAATGCTTCACCATATTATAAAAATAAAATGAGAGAAAAAGGCAGTCTCTACAAATCAAGTGCAAAATGAAATAAGTGAACCTAAATGTATATTAAGTTTGAGGCTGAAGCACATGGTATTTCAGATGACTTTGAAATATAGTAATTTGATGATACATTTCTAGAGGGATATATCCTCAAGGGCAAAGAGCTGCAAAGATATTGTAAACTTTTTAGTAACCATATAGCTGGTATTATTGGTATTGTTCTGGAAGTGTGTGGTAAGGTAAAACAAGTGAATATTATATTGGATTGGGGCCCTCGTTTTGTGTGGAAAAGAGAGATATGAAGGTAGAAACAGAGAAGTTGTTGAGTAAGAATCTTGGGATCATAAATTTGAGTTGAAGATGTCAGTATGAACTCACGGTATTTTTTCTTTTTTGAAAATGTATTTTTTGGTTTTCTTTACTAGAAAATCCCAGAAACCAACCTAGGTAGCATTGAGCACTTCTAATGCCAGACTCTGTTCTGTAAATACTAATTCCCACTACAAGGAACTTAGGGTACCTTGGAAAAGTGGCTTATTTCATGTTGGGGTCAAGAATGCTATAAGATGATCCTAGAACATCTTTTTATATCACAAAATAGGTTATTAGGAAGATTTTCATTTCTATTAGTGGTAGAATAGCTTTTTCTAAGCCAGTGCTCCAACGGGGAACAGCTAGAGAAGCTGGGAAATGTTGTTTTAAAAATCTGCTTGAAGGCTTTGGAAAGTGAGCAAGGCAAAGAAAGAACTAGAGAGACCAAAATTTTGGAGAGAAGGTAAACTCAGGGATGAGGGTCAACTTTTGGCATAGCTTTTTCCTTCGGATGATTAGTCAATTTGAGATGTGCAGCTAAGAGATTGAGCACAAAGTGATGGCAGAGAGACTGAGATTCCAAGTAGAGTTTTGGTGGTAATACAGCAACTGGGGACACAGTTGGATTGCAGGGGCTGCAAAGAAAGAGGGGGCACTGGAAAATACCTCAGGCTTTTTGTTGGGAATCCTGAAGGATGGGCTACACCCTCTACTTAAGGGTGAACTCAAAATAGATCAGCTCTTAGAAAGGCTGAAGCCCAGCTTTCACATTACCTCAATCCCTGATTGGATTAAAGAGTCTGCTTCTAGCTTTATTGCTTGCTAGAAGCAAATATAAATCTGCGGAGGAAGACAGCATCAAACATTGCCTTAAGTTAGTATTATAATTACTATGTATAATATTTTATATTATAATATGTGATAAATATTTCCATATTTATAAAACAGTCTGGCATTCAATAAAAAATAAGATGTGAAAATTTAAAAATTGACTGAAAAGAGAGAAAACAGATAATTGAAACAGACTCATAGGGAGGCGTTCATTACAAATGAGATGATATAGACTCTTTTTTCCTTGCTTTTCCTTGCTAAGTACAACTCTAAATCTTGGAATTGGCATAAAAGACACCCAAAGAAGAATTCTTGAAGTTTATAAGAAGAAAGTGAACTGATTTGGGATCACAGGATTGGAAGAACAACATAGTCATACAGCATGTTGCATCTTCCCATCCATTACAAGGCCACCTAGTCCTGGTGTTTCCTGACCCTCTGACCTAGCAACAGGATGCAGGCTAGGTAGGTAGGCTCATTTCTCCCCTGAATCAAATGGAAATCCCCCCTAAAAGCATCTGGCAAGCCTGACAGCATTGGCAAAGGGGATCAATTGGGAGCTCTAGTCCTAATCCTAACCCTATCCCCATGTACATAAGTGATGAGAGGAAGCACATTCCTTTCGGAAGCGGTAAGAGAGACCCAGCTATAGCAAACAGTCCAGTTTGAGAAGACTCTTCTTCCCTGTGGATTTGAGATTTTCCTTTTCAGCTTGAAGACACCAGGGTGGGTACTACGTGCAAAAAGGACACAGCCACAACAGATGGCCTGGTCTGAGAAAAGCGGTCCATTACAGAAGACATCTTTGTCTCTGTGGGTTCAAAGGTTGCCTTTTTTACTCCAGCAATACTGGGGAAGTTAGGAGTAACCTAGGACTACCACACCCTCTTCCACTAAGAGACACCTGGCAGCCTGGCCTGGGGAAACTTCTTTATCCTCTCAGGCAGTGCCAGCAGGGACCAGTGGGAGCTCAATGGCACTAGATAAACAAAGCAGACTAAATAACACTGCAAAGGGTCTGAAAATTAATCTGCCATTGGAATAATAGCCTAGGAAAGTAGACCAAGATAATTGTGCTAAAACTAAACAGGGTGGCTACCTGTTACAATAAAAGATTTAATAGAAGCCTATATTAGAGACTTCTAACATAATAGGCAAAATGTTCGTGATATAATTAATCACTTGTCATACCATCAACAAAGAAAACCGCAACTTGAATCAGAAAAGACAGTCAGCATACACTAATGTAAGATGAATCGATGTTGGAATTTTCTGACAAGAATTTTAAAGTATCCATCATGAAAATGCTTCAGAATCAATTAAAAATTATCCTGAAACAAAAAATATAAAAATCTCACCAAAGAGCCATGTAAAATTAATTGAAACTAAATAAATAAAAAAGCACCTAAATGGAAATTTTAGGACTGAAAAACAACAGGAAAAAAAACCCACCTACTGGGTAGGCTCATTAGAGTGGCAATGACAGAATCAGTAAACTTGAGGAAGGAACTGTAGAATTCACTTAACAGGAAGAAAGCAAACTAAAAAAAAAGAAAAAAAAAGAAAAGAAGAAAATAAATGACTTGTAGGTCAATAACAAAAGACTTAACATTCACGTAATTGGATTTTCGGAGGAAGGAAAGTGAGTAGGACTAAAAGAGTGTTTGAAAGAAATAATAGCGGAAATCTTACCACATTTGGCAAAAGAAACAAACCTAAGGACCCTAGAAGCTATGCAAACTTCCTATAGTATAAACCCAGTGAAACACCAAGATCTATTATAATTAGACTCTTGAAACCCAAAGGCAAAGAGAGAGTCTTAAAAGCACTCAGAGAGAAATGATGCATTACCTATAGGAACACCAATTCAAATGGCAGTAGGTTTCTCATCTGAAAACATGGAGGCTATCTAAAATGTTTTCAGTACCTATAGGGAACACCAGTTCAAATGACAGTAGATTTCTGTCACGAAAATACAGAGAGGGACATGACACGATATTTTTCAAGTGCTGAAATAAAAGGACTGTCAGTTGTGAATTCTATATCTGGTGAAATTGTGCCTCAGGAACCAGAGGAAAATAGAAACATTCTCAGATAATGGATACCTAAAGAATTTGTTGCTAGCAGAACAACCCTTGAAAATTGGCTAAAGAAAGTTCTTTAAGCAGAAAGGAAATGATAGTAGAAGGAATCTTGGAGCCTTAGGAAGGAAGAGGGAACAATGGAAAGACAGAAATATGGGTACGTAAAATAATAGACTGTCCCAGGCTGGGCGTGGTGGCTCACACCCCAGCACTTTTGGGGGCTGAGGCAGGTGGATCACTGGAGGTCAGGAGTTTGAGACCAGCCTGACGAACATGGTGAAACCTCATCTCTACTAAATACAAAAAAAAGAAAAAATTAGCTGGGTGTGGTGGCACACACCTGTAATCCCAGCTACTTGGGAGGCTGAGGCAGAAGAATCAGTTGAAGCTGGGAGAAGGAATGCAGTGAGCCAAGATTGCACCATTGCACTGCAGCTGGGCCATGAGTGAAACTCTGTCTCAAAAAAAAAAATCGTAATAATAGACTGTCCCTTTCCTCTCAAGTCTCATTAGTCGTATTTGATGATAGAATAAAACATATAAAACCATCTGATACTAAAGATGATAACATTTAAATCAAGATAAAGGACTTAAATGGAAGTGAGGTTTCCACACTTTGTTCAAAGTGGTAAAATGTTGTTACTAATAAGCAGATTATTATTATAAGTCACATGTTCATATTGTAAATAATTGGCGTAGTCACTGAAAAGCTATACAAAGCGATAAACTCAAAAACAATATAAACAAATCAAACTGGAATCCATGATGGTTAATTTTAGGTATCAACTTGACTGGGTTAAGGAGGACCTAGGTAGCTGGTAAAGCATTCTTTCTGTGTGTGTGTCTGTGAGGATGCTTCCAGAAGAGGTTGGCACCTGAATCAGTGAACTGAGTAAAGATTACACCTGCCTACTATGGGTGGCCACCATCCAATTGGTTGAGAGTGTAGATAGAACACAAAGGCAAATCTCATTTCTCTTCTGGAGCTGGAACACCTGTCTTCTCTCCTTGGACATCAGAACTCTAGGCACTCTGGCCCTCAGACATCAGGACCAACACAGCAGTCTCCCAGGTTCTTGGGCCTTTGGCCTCA
This sequence comes from Cebus imitator, assembly GCF_001604975.1. Taxonomy (NCBI): domain Eukaryota; kingdom Metazoa; phylum Chordata; class Mammalia; order Primates; family Cebidae; genus Cebus; species Cebus imitator. Next base: position 1,443,816 of record NW_016107643.1, read on the forward strand.
GGCTGAGTTATACCACCAGCTCCCTTGGTTCTCAGGCTTTGGACTTGTCCTGGTCTGTCCCTGCCTCTCCAGCTTGCAGACAGCCTATCGTGGGACTTCTCAGCTCCTGTAATTGTGTGAGCCAATTTGCCGAGTAAATCCTCCCTCATATACCCAGTTTGTTCTGTTTCTCTGGAGAACCCTAATGTAGGACTCTCAAAAATGTTCAAGTGACTTACAGGAAGGCAAGAAGAGAAGAACAAAAGAATAAGAACTTAAGCCTGAGTGTGTTAATAATTACCTTAAATGTAAATGGACTAAATATACCAATCAAAAGACAGAGACTGACAGAGTGGATGAAGAAACGTGCCCAACTATATACTGCTGATAGGAAAGTTACTTCAAATTGAATAACGTAGGTAAATAGAAAAGGATGGAAAAATTATACCATGCAAACATTGATTTAATAAAAAATCAGAAATGGCTGTATTAATACTTGATAAATTAGGCTTCAGAGCAAAGATAATTACCAAAGACAAAGAAGGGCATAGTGGTAAAATGCTACGTTAAGGGTTACCAGGGCATAGAGATAGGAGGTATGCTGATTATAAAAGGGCAATATGAAGAATCCTTATATAGTGTTGGAACTGTTCAGTGTCTTGACTGTGGAGGTAGATCCCTGAATCTGTCAGGTGACTGAAGTGTATAGACTTGACACACTCACACATATACATACACTGGCATACACACAAATGAGTACGAGTAAAACAGTAGAAACCGGAATGTGATTGACATCAATGTCAATATTCTGGTTGTGGTACTATACTGTAGTTTTTAAAAATGTTGCCATTTAGGCCGGGCGCGGTGGCTCAAGCCTGTAATCCCAGCACTTTGGGAGACCGAGGCGGGTGGATCACGAGGTCAAGAGATCGAGACCATCCTGGTCAACATGGTGAAACCCCGTCTCTACTAAAAATACAAAAAATTAGCTGGGCATGGTGGCACGTG
>NW_016107643.1:1444947-1458232 GCF_001604975.1 Cebus imitator
AAAAAAAAAAAAAAAAAAAAAAGTTGCCATTTGGGGAAATTGGTCAAAGTGTGTACAAGGAATCTCTCCATATTGCTTCTTATTACATGTTAATCTGTTATCTCAATTAAAATTTCAGTTATTTAAAAAAACAGAGTCAAGGAGACTAAGAAGACATTAAAAGTAAATGCGCTGCCCCTGTGTGGTGGCTTATGCCTGTAGTCCCAGCACTTTGGGAGGCCAAGGCAGGTGGATCACCTGAGGTCAGGAGTTTAAGACCAGCCTGGCCAACATGGTGAAACCCTGTCTCTATTAAAAATATAAAAATTAGCCAGGTGTGGTGGTGGCTACCTATAATCCCAGCTAATTAGGAGTCCAAGACAGGAGAATAGTTTGTAACACTAGTTTTGAATCCGGGAGGCGGAGGTTGCAGTGAGCCGAGATGGCACCACTGCACTCCAGCCTGGGTGACAAAGCGAGACTACATATCAAAAAAATAGTAAATGCACTGTGGAATTCTGTGTTGGATTTTGGAACAGACCGAAAAAGGCCATTAGCAGAAACACACACACACACACACACACACACACACACACGAGTCAGTTTTTAGAATGATCAAAAATGCACTTTAAAATAAATGATTAATATCTTTAAGAATTTACATAACAAGTTCAATAATTTTAGTAGAGAATTAGTATAAAAAGAATCACTGGGAACTAGAAATACCATGATTGATTTTAAGAGCCTTAGATGAAAAGAGAATTAAGATAAATAAGATATGTTAGGGAAAAATACCTGTATAGAAACACAGAGACAAAGGAATGAAAAATATTAGGTTGGTGCAAAAGTAATTGCGGTTTTTGCAGTTTTTTTTTTTTTTTTTTTTTTTTTTTTTTTTTTTAACGGCAAAAACCACAATTACTTTTGCACCAACCTAATATTTAAATATTGGCATTCAAAAATGGCAAAAACCTCAGTTACTTTTGCACATACCAAAAGGAATGTGAAGGATGTGGGACACAGTTGTAATTAGAACTTCAAAAGGAGAAAAAAAGAGTGGAGCAGAAGCAATACTCAAGGAGATAATGTCCTAGAATGTTCACAGAGTGATAATATGCTTAGAGCTGCCGATTCAGGAAATGCAGCAAGCACCAAACAGGGTAAGGAAAGAAAAGTAGATTCAGCATTTTTGCTAACAATCAAAGACAAAGTTTAAAATCTTAAAGCAACCAGTGGATTGAGACACATTTTTACACAAGCAAGAACAGGGCTGGGCATGATGGCTCATACCTGTAATCCCAGTACTTTTGGAGGCTGAGGCGGGATGATTGCTTGAGCCCAGGAGTTTGAGACCAGCCTGGGTAACAGTGAGACCCTGTCTCTGTTTAAAATTTATTTTCTTATTTAAAAAAAAAAGCAAGGACAAGACTGAAAGCTACCTTCTTAGTATGAACAATGGAAACCAAAACAATGGAGTGACATTTTTGGTGCTGAAAAGTAAATAAATGCCAACATAGAATTGTATGCCAAGAGTTGACAGGCTTTCTTTTTTAAAGGGCCAGGTAGTTCATATATTAGACTCCTGAGCCATGTAAGATCTCTGCCACAACTATTCTGCCATTGTTGGTTGAAAGCAGTCATAAACAGTCCTAAGCGAATGGGCATGGCTGTGTTCCAATAAAACCTTACTTATAGAAACAGGCTGTTAGTCCACGGGCTATAGCTCCTTACCCTTCTATATCCAGTAGAAAATATACTTCAAAAATGAAGAACTAAAGCTATTTTCAGATGAACAAAAACAGAGGGGGTTAATCATCAGCAGCCTTACAATAAAGGGAGTTCCATAAGCAGAGGAGAATGATTACAGAAGAAAATACAGAGATTGTAAGAGGAATGAGGACCATTGGAAAGAATAAAGTGTGGGTAAACTTAATTGAATGTTAATTGTAAGCAATAATGATATCCTGTGGGATTTAGAATATAGAATTAAAATACACACCAGAATAAAATATCTAGGAATACAACTTACAAGGGATGTGTAGAACCTCTTCAAGGAGAACTATAAACCACTGCTCAAGGAAATAAGAGAGGACATGAACAAATGGAAAAACATTCCATACTTATGGATAGGAAGAATCAGTATCATGAAAATGGCCATACTGCCTAAAGTAATTTATAGATTCAGTGCTATCCCCATCAAGCTACCAATGACTTTCTTCACAGAATTAGAAAAAAATGACTTTAAATTTCACATGGAACCAAAAAAGAGCCCGTATAGCTAAGACAATCCTAAGCAAAAAGAACAAAGCTGGAGGCATCATGCCACCTGACTTCAAACTATACAAGGCTACAGTTGCCAAAACAGCACGGTACTGGTACCAAAACAGGTATATAGACCAATGGAACAGCACAGAGGCCTCAGAAGTAACGCCACACATCTACAACCATCTGATCTTTGACAAAACTGACAAAAACAAGCAATGGTGAAAGGATTCCCTATTTAATAAATGGTGTTGGGAAAACTGGCTAGCCATATGCAGAAAACTGAAACTGGACCCCCTTCCATATACGTTATATAAAAATTAACTCAAGATGGATTAAAGACTTGAACATAAAACCTAAAACCATAAAAACCCTGGAAGAAAACCTAGGCAGTATCATTCAGGACATAGACATGGGCAAAGATTTCATGACTAAAACACCAAAAGCAATGGCAACAAAAGCCAAAATTGAAAATTGAAAGATGGGATATAATTGAAATAAAGAGCTTCTGCACACACACACACACACACACACACACACACACACAAAATTCTGTCATCAGAGTGAACAGGCAACCTACAAAATGGAAGAAAAGTTTTGCAATCTGTCCATCTGACAAAGGGCTAATATCCAGAATTTACAAAGAACTTAAGAGAAAACAACCCCATCAAAAAGTGGGTGAAGGATATGAACAGACACTTCTCAGAAGACAACATTTATGTGGCCAACAGATATATGAAAAAAAGCTCATCATCACTGGTCATTAGAGAAATGCAAATCAAAACCACAATGAGATACCATCTCATGCCAGTTAGATTGGCGATCATTAAAAAGTTAGGAAACAAAAGATGCTGGAGAAGATGTGGAGAAATAGGAACTGCTTTTACACTGTTGGCGGGAGTATAAATTAGTTCAACCATTGTGGGGAGATAGTGTGGCGATTCTTCAAGGATCTAGAACCAGAAATAACATTTGACCCAGCAATCCTATTACTGGGTATATAACCAAAGGATTATAAGTCATTCTACTATAAAGACACATGCACATGTATATTTATTGTGGTACTATTCACAATTGCAAAGACTCGGAACCAGCCTAAATGCCCTTCAGTGATAGACTAGATAAAGAAAATATGGCACATATATACCATGGAATACTATGCAGCCATAAAGGATGAGTTCATGTCCTTTGCAAGGACATGGATGAAACTGGAAACCATCATTCTTAGGAAACTAACACAGGAACAGAAAACCAACTACGGCATGTTCTCACGCATAAGTGGAAGTTGAACAATGAGAACACATGGACCCAGGGAGGGGAACATCACACACTGGAGCCTGTCAGGGAATGGGGGGCTAGGCGAGGGATAGCATTAGGAGAAATACCTAATGTAGATGAAGGGTTGATAGGTGCAGCAAATCACCATGGCAAGTGTATACCTATGTAACAAACCTGCACGTTCTGCACATGTATCCCAGAACTTAAAGTATTTAAAAAAAAAAAAAAAGCCAGGCCAGGCATAGTCGCTCACACCTGTAATCCCAGCACTTTGGGAGGCTGAGGCCGGTGGATCACAGGGTCAGGAGTTCAAGACCAGCCTGGCCAGGATGGTGAAACGCTGTCTCTACTAAAAATACAAAAATTAGCCAGGCATGGTGGCGGACTCCTGTAATCCCAGCTACTCGGGAGGCTGAGGCAGAGAATTACTTGAACAAACCAGGAGGCAGAGGTTGCAGTGAGCCAAGATTGTGCCACTGTACTCCAGCCTGGGCTCAGAGCAAGACTCCATCTCAAAGGAAAAAAAAAGGAAAACCCAGCCAGTCACTTTATCAATCAATGTAACTGGCTACATTAACAGAATAAAGAAGAGAAGCTATGTGATCATTTAAATGATATGGAAAAAGCATCTGACAAAATGTTATCAGGCATACATGATAAAAAGGCTCAGTAAACCAGGAGTAGAAGAAGGAAGGTTTTTTTGGTAAGACACAGGATCTTGCTCCATCACACAGGCTGGAGTACAGTGGTGTGATCATGGCTCACTGCAGCCTCAAACTCCTAAGCTCAAGCAATTCCTACACCTCAGCTTCCTAAGTAGCTAGGAGTATAGCCACATACCACCACACCTGACTAATTAAAAAGTTTTTTTATTTTTTTTAAGAGACAGAGTCTGTATTGCCCAGGCTGGTCTAAACTCCTGGCCTCAAGAGATCTTCCTGCTTTGCCCTTTCAAAGCACTGGGATTACAGGCATGAGCCACCATGCCTTACCTAGAAGGGAGCATCTTCAATCTGATAAAAAACATCTACAAAAAAATCTACAGCTAACATCATACTTAATGGTGAAAAATCTGAACTCTTTCTTTTCACCATTGAGAGCAAGGCAAGGATGCCCACTCTCATGACTTCTGTTAAACATTTTATAGAGGTCCTAGCAAGTGCAATAAGGGAAGAAAAATAAAGTCATCCAGATTGGGAGGAGAAAAGAAGTAAAACTCTTTGTAGATGACATGATTTGTATGAGACCTCAGCTGAGTGTTACAACAACAACAACAACAACAACAAAAAGATGACATGTTTAGAAAGAGAATAATGAGTATAAAAAACACCTGCGAGAAGCATTAAACCTGTTTAGCAAGGTTGCAGGATACAAGGTAGTCTGTAATCAGTCGTATATCTGTTATTAGCAAGAAACAATTGGAAAATAAAATCAAAGCACCATCATTCAAATAGCATTTAAAAAACCTAAAACACTTAGGGATAAATATGACAAAAGATACGCCTGTCTTATATATTGAAAACTATAAAACGTTGAGAGATACTAAAGTCCTATATAAATGGGGGATATACCATGTTTATGGATTGGAAGGATGTTTATTCTCCCCAAATTTATCTGTAGATTAGATGTAATCCCAGTCAAAATCTCAGAAAGTTTTTTCTTTGGTAATTTTTGGGAAACTGATTCTAAAATGTATATGGAATTGCCAAGAACCTAGATTACCAAATTAACCTAAATAACCTTGAATAAGAAGAACAGATTTGGTGGTTGCTTACAACTATAATCCCAGCACTTTGGGAGGCTGGGGTGGGTGGATCACAAATTGCGCTACTTTAAGACTTTCTGGTTTTGAGACAGGGTCTTGCTCTGTCACCCAGGCTTCAGTGCGGTATCGCAGTCTTGGCTCACTGCAGCCTCCACCTCCTGGGTTCAAGTGATTCTGTGCCTCAGCCTCCTGAGTAGCTGGGATTACAGGCACATGCCACCATGCCTGGCTAATTTTTGCATTTTTAGTAGAGGTGGGCTTCCACTGTGTTGGCCAGGCTGGTCTCGAACTCCTGACCCCAAGTGATCTGCCTGTCTCAGCCTCCTATAGTGCTGGTATTCCAGGTGTGAGCCACTGCGCGCAGTCAAGACTTTCTGTAAAACTAGAGCAATCAAGATACTATGGTATATAAAGATAGACATAGATATTGACAGAAGAGAATAGAGAGACCAGAAAGAGACCTACACATTCATGATTATTTTTCTTTTCTCTTTCCCCTTCTTTCCTCCCTTCTTTCCTTCTGTCTTTCCTTCCTTCTCTCCTTCCTGCCTTCCTTCCTGAAACAAGTGAATATTGACTCTTGCCTTATACCACACACAAAAACGAATACAGACTGAACTAAAGACTTAAAGCCTGAAGCTATAGAACTTCTAGAAAAAAAGTGAGAGAAAATCTTTCCATCCTCGGCATAGGCAGTTTTTTTTTTAAGCATCAATCATAAAGGAGAAAAATTAAAACCTCTCCTCTTCCAAAGACATTGTTAGGAAACAAAAAGATAAGCCATAGACTAGCAGAAAATATATACAAAACATATATCCAATAAAGGGCTTGCAACCAGAATATAGGAAGAATCCTTATAACTCAATAATAGAAACAAAAAACCCACATAAAAATGGGCAGAAGTACAGGAAAATAATAAAATACCCAGGGATACAGCTAACTGGAGAGGTGAAAGATCTCTACAACTAGAATTTCAAAACACTGCTGAATGAAATCAGAGATAACAGAAACAAATGGAAAACCATTCATGCTCATGGATAGGAAGAATCAATATTGTTGACATGTGCATACTGCCCAAAGCAGTTTACAGATTCAGTGCTGTTTGTATCAAACTACCAATGACATTTTTCACAGAATTAGAAGAAAACTGTTCTAAAATTCATTTGGAACCAAAAAGCCCAAATAGTCAAAGCAGTCCTAAGCAAAAAGAACAAAGCTGGAGACATCACACAACCCAGCTTCAAACCATATTACAAGGCTACAGTAACTAAAATGGCATGGTGCTGGTATAAAAACAGACACATAGACCAAGGGAACAGATTAGAGAACTGAGAAATAAACCCATACAACTACAACCATCTGATCTTCAACAAAGTTAACAAAACAAGGAATGGGGAAATTACTTCCTATTCAATAAATCGTGCTGGGCTAGTTGGCTAGCTATATGAAGAAGTTTGAAGCTGGACCTCTACCTTTTACCATATAAAAAAATCAGCTCAAGGTATATTAACAAATGTAAAACCTAAAACTATAAAAACCCTAGAAGAAAACTTAGGAAATTCCGTTCTGGACATTGGCCCTGGCAAACACTTCATGATAGAGACTCCAAAAGCAATTATAACAAAAACAGAAATTGAAAAGTGAGACTTAATTAAACTAGAGAGCTTCTGCACAGCAACAGCAACAGCAACAACAAAAAACCTGTCAACAGAGTAAACAGACAGCCTACAGAATGGGAGAAAATATTTGCAAACTGTGCATCTAACAAAGGTCTAATATCCAGACTATAAGGAACTTAAACATATCAAGAAGCAAAAACCTAGACAACTTCATTACAAAATGGGCCAAAGACATGAACAGATACTTCTGAAAAGAAGACACATATGACCAAGCATATGAAACAATGCTCAGTATCACTAATCATTAGGGAAATGCAAATGAAAACCACAGTGAGATACCATCTCATACCACTCAGAATGGCTATTATTAAAAAGTCAAAAATAACAGATGCTGGCAAGGTTGTGGAGAAAAGGGAACACTTTACACTGCTGGTGGGAGTGTAAATTAGTTTAACAGTCTGGGAGTTTCAGCAGTGCAGAAAGCAGTTTGGAGGTTTCTCAGATAACCTAAAATAAAACTTCACTCAACCTAGCAGTCCCATTACTGGGTATATACTCAAAGGAATATAAATTTTTCTATAATAAAGACACATGCATGTGTATTTTCATTGCAGCGCTGTTTACTATAGCAGTGACATGGACTCAGACTGGATGCCCTGTCAACAGTAGACTAAAGAAAATGTGGTTCACGGATGGTGGCTCGTGCCTGTAATCCCAGCACTTTGGGAGGCTGAGGCGGGTGGATCGCCTGAAGTCAGGAGTTCGAGACCAGCCTGGCTAACAGGGTGAAACCCTGTCCCTAATAAAAATACAAAAATTAGCTGGGAGTGGTGGCGGGTGCCTATAATCCCAGCCACTTGGGAGGCTGAGGCAGGACAATCGCTTGAACCTGGGGGGCAGAGGTTGCTGTGAGCCGAGATTGTGCCACTGCACTCCAGTCTGGGCGGCAGAGTGAAACTCCGTTAAAAAAAAAAAAAAGAAAGAAAATGTGGTACATATATACCATGGAATACTACTACCTATAAAAATGAAGGCAGTCATGTCCTTTGCAGCAACCTGTATGCAGCTGGAGACAGTTATCCTAAGTGAATTAATGCAGGAACAGAAAACACCAAATACTGCACATTCTCACTTACAAGTGGGAGCTAACCATTGCGTACACATGGACACAAAGAAGGGGAACAAGAGACCCTGGGATTTGCCTGAGAGTGGAGGGTAGGAGGTGAGTGAGGATTGAAAAATTACCTTTCAGGTATTTTGCTGATTATTTGGGTGATGAAATTATCTGTACATCAAACCCCTGCAAAACCTGCACATATCCCCTGGAACCTAAAATAAAAGTTGGCAAGAAAAAAAAGGGTAAACATAAGAACCAACACATCACAAAATAATATGTGTAAATGAACAGTAAACACCAGAAATAAATCTTTTATTTTATTCTTTTGGGACAGTTTCTCCCTCTGTCGTCTAAGCTGGAGTGCAGTGGCACCATCTTGGCTCACTGCAACCTCTGCTTCCTGGGCTCAAATGATCCTTCTACCTTAGCCTCCCTAGTTGGGACTACAGGCATGTACCACCACACTCAGCTAAGTATTTTGTATTTTTTATAGCGACAGGGTTTCACTATGTTGCTTAGGCTGATCTTGAACTCCTGGGCTTAAATGTCCACCTGCCTTGGCCTCCTAAAGTGCTAAGATTATAGACATGAGCCACCGTGCCCAGTCTCTGAAAATCTTTAAATATCAGAAAAATACAAATTTAAACCATAATGAGATAGAATAACATATAACCAATAAAAAGCCTGATTATACCAAATGTGGGAACTGATGTGGAATAAGTAGAACTCTCATACCTTGAAGATGTGATTGTAAGATGGAATAGCCACTGAGGAAACAGTTTGGCAGCTTTTTAAAAATTTAAGTGCATATCTATACTCTGATTCAGTGATTTCATTTTGTATATTTATTGAAGAGAAAGACTTATACATGTCTTAGCTTCATTTATAAGAGCCTGTAATTACATAATCCAAGTGTCCACCAATAAACAAGTTGTGTATTTTCGTGCAAGAGAATACTACTCAGCAGTGTGAAGGAGCAAACTGTTGATACAATACTTAGAAAAGTTTTTTTTTTTTTTTTTTGAGACGGAGCTTCGCTCATGTTACCCAGGCTGGAGTGCAATGGCGCAATCTCGGCTCACCGCAACCTCCGCCTCCTGGGTTCAGGCAATTCTCCTGCCTCAGCCTCCTGAGTAGCTGGGATTACAGGCACGTGCCACCATGCCCAGCTGATTTTTTGTAGTTTTAGTAGAGACGGGGTTTCACCATGTTGACCAGGATGGTCTCGATCTCTTGACCTCGTGATCCATCCGCCTCGGCCTCCCAAAGTACTGGGATTACAGGCTTGAGCCACCGCAGCCGGCCAGAAAATCTTAACAGATGAGAAAAGTTGAGATTTTTATAGACTACATTATCTGGTAATAATATAAGTAAAGTAGAAGGAGGTAACTATGAGATGATGCCTTTGAAACCTGCCTCCTGTTCCTCTGTTCTCCCTGTATTTGTTTCCACTGCAGAATTACCTCAGTATTCTTGAACTGAGAAATTGGTAGTGGCAAGGTCTTTATGCTTTATATTTCTAGCCTTGCATTATTGAAATGCCCTTCAGTTTGATGCCTTTGTGTGACTTCTGGTGAACCAGGTTTTTCTAGTGTACAGGTGGTGCCCGTGCCCACACCTAGATTATCAACAATACTGTAAAACTTGACCTGAAATTTTACGTTGATGTTCCTGGCCTTTCTCTTTCAAATTCCTTTAAGCTTTCAATAATCGCTTGTTGGCCATTTATCAGAACACAGGAAATTTTGAATTAAAAACTCACATAATTTATGTAATCCTAGCACTTTGGGAGGCTGAGGCGGGCGAATCACGAGGTCAAGAGATCAAGACCATCCTGGCCAACGTAGTGAAACCCCGTCTCTACTAAAATACAAAAATTAGCTGGGTGTGGTGGCGTGCACCTGTAGTCCCAGCTACGTGGGAGGCTGAGGCAGGAGAATTGCTTGAACCCTGGAGGCGGAGGTTGCAGTGAGCCGAGATCGTGCCACTGTACTCCAGCCTCTTGCCTGGTGACAGAGCGAGACTCAAAAAATAAAATAAAATAAAATAAAAACTCACATAATTTAAAAGAAACAGGAACACCTAATGCTGAGAGGCTGTAGAGAATAGCATATTCTCATACATTGCTGGTGCAAATGTGAATTGTTACAGCCTTTAGGAAAATAATTTGGCAGCTTGGTTAACAATTAAAATTCAGATTCCTTTTGCCCTAGTATACCTCCTCCTAAGATTTCTATACTTAGAAATAAAAGCACAAGTAAGGCCATATGTATAGGGATATTTATTGCAGCAATGTGCATATTGTCAACCAACTGAAAACAAAATGAACATTAGTAGGGAAAGGCAGGAAAAATGATAGGTCCATAAGTGGGATATTATGCTACATAAAGAAAAAATAAATTAGACTAGTACCTGATTAGTTTGAGAAATTTACATAAGGTTTTGTTGAGTGAGCAAAGAAAGATGCAGAAAAGTATATAATAATTTGTATAACCAAAAAATGATTTAAGAGAATTCTGCCTATATCATAGGCTCATGAGTATGAAGAAAAATATTTAAGAATGCCTGCTAGTTGGTTAAATGTTTACTTTGGCCAAGGGTGGGTCAGAGTAACTAGGGAGGTAGGTTAAAAAAAAAGAATTGTTCTTTATTAAAAACAAAAAATTTGTCATCACATCTATGCATTACCTGTAAAATTATATAAGTATGTACGTTTAAAGACACTAAGTAAACATTTAAAATAAAACTGATCTATTTCCCAGCCTGGGCAACATAGCAAGACCCCATCTCTAAAAAAAAAAATTAATTAAATTAGCTAGGCATAATGGTGTGTGCCTATAGTCCAAGCTACTCCAGAGGCTGAGGTAGGAGGATCACCTGAGACCAGGAGTTTGAGGCTGCAGTGAGCCAATGAGCTTGCCACTGCACTCCAACCTGGATGTCAGAGTGAGATTCTGTCTGAAAAAAACAAACAATTATTTCTTTTCTGAAAGTGATGCTGATTTGCAAACCTAAGTGTTCATGTAAAGTCCACTGAAACTCTGAGGAGCAGAATAAGCATAGTGGAGAACCATAAAAACTTTTGTGTTAGTCTCTAAAATAAAGAATCAAGGAAGTGTGTACCATATACACATGCAATTAAACAAGCAGTGGGAAATTTACCTAAGAAACTAGAAGGCTAGAGTAAGGTGGTTTTTGTGGGTGGTTGATACTGTTTTTCAGGGACTTTACATTCCTTTGATTTACTATTCTTGGTGTTGGCTTTGTGTTCAGGCATAACACAGGCTTTGTGTTCAGGCTGTAGTACTTCCAGCTATAAAATCCAGCCATAGCAAAGTCCAGAGAGAGAAGGATGATCTCTTCTTGGATGTTTATCATAGGCTGTTTTTTAAAAAGCATTTGCTAAGACTGAGTTTGGGTTACAAGTTGATTATAATATTGTAGAGGAAGATGTTATTGGAAGCAAAAGCAGAATTAGAAGAAGTTGGGCTCCAATGCAGACCTGACGAAGGGGAACTGTAGGGCAGGATTGCTTATTTGAATTGTCCCATGTTGGATTGAAATGCTTGGGCCTTTATTCTCTTTATGGTATGGGCTGCCATTGGTAGGGCATGACCTGTGGCAAGTCAGCTCCTGAAGGAATTGATGTTCTGCTGACCATGTTCCCTGCTGCTACTGCTTGCCACAAGTTCTTCCTTGAAGAGGAGATCTAGGTGGCATGTCTCCCTGTCTACACACTGTCAAGAATGAGAAAATATTTCCTGGAAGTCATCCATCAGATGTGCCCTCACATCTAAGTATTAGATTACATGCTGTATCAGAGAGTCATGGTTACACATCATGGCCTTTTTCTACTTCTTCAGTAAAGAGAATTCTGATGTTTTGGTGGGTACCTGGTCATCTGGGATAATGGCTACATTTTTTAGCCTCCTTCTACTTGTAGACATGTCATTAACTTCTGGCTAATTGAATGTAAGTTGAATTTTCATGTTTGACTTAATAGGGAGAGAGAGGGTGTACCCCTTGTTTTCTTTTCCTTCTTCCTGCTGAGTAGAATTTGGGTATAATATCTGAAGCTTGAGCCACTATCTTGGATTATGAGGTAGAAGCCACATGTTGGGGATGACAGAGTGATGGTATAGAGCAGCATTAGGTCCCTGATGATCATGGAAATGCCTTACATGCTCTGGATTGCTTACCTTTGAATTTTGTTATCTTGGTGGTTAACCAGTTACTGTTTAGGTTTTTCTGTCTGTTGCATTAGAGCCTAATCATTCATACACACACACACACACACACACACACACACACACGCGTGCGATATATATTTACATATATATACACACATATGATATATATTTACATAAATATATATATATATTTAAAATAGAGATGAGGGTGTTGCTGTGCTGGCCAGACTGATCTTGAACTCCTGGCCTCAAGCAGTCCTCCTGCCTCAGCCTCCCGAACTGCTGTGATTACAGGCATGAGCCACCACGCCTGTCTCACAGTTAATTTTAATTGATACACATTTCTATTTTTTTTCCCCCACTCCCCCCGACTCCAATTGATACACATTTCTAATCAGACAGTGGCAAGGGGCGTGGGAAAACATGATTGGCTTAGACTAACATTTTGGGGTGGAATGGATTTTGGGGAGTAAGACATCTCTATCAGGCAAGTACAGCAGAGGGAGAGAAAGTCAAGAAAATCAAGAGGTTTGCAGGATACGATTCTTGTGATGGACTATGGAGTCTTAACTAGGTAAGTGAGAAAGTGAAATGTGTGGATACTAGGTGGTAAACAGTGAAGAAATGAATAGTTCAGTGGATTGGTGGTCCCCATGGGACCGAAGACTCATTGGAAAGGGGGAAATAGGCTAAATGAACTGGAGAGAAGAGACAGTAGTCAGAGGTTAAGGTGCTTTTTTTGTGTGGTAATGTTGTTACTGATAATAACTGGGGCCAGAGAAGGGGTGGCTAAAGAGGTGTGGAGGAAAGATTGTTAATGGTGTGGATAAGAATGGAGAGGCTGGGTTTGGATGGAACATCTTTGATGTTGATGCAGATGAGTGGAAGACAGTGAACAATTTGCTAGTATCTTCAGTGCGTTAGAAGGAGTAACTGGGAGATGACTCAGAAAGTAAGGGAGGCAGATCCAGAAGCGAGCATGTGTTCAGAGAGGCTGGTGTTGATGAAAGAGGGAAAAAAAGTGATCTGGAAACAGCCATGAGGAAGGAAATAGCTTCTTTTTTTTTTTTTTTTT
>NW_016107643.1:1458312-1464619 GCF_001604975.1 Cebus imitator
GCCTCAGCCTCCTGAGTAGCTGGGATTACAGGCACGCACCACCATGCCCAGCTAATTTTTTTTGTATTTTTAGTAGAGACGGGGTTTCACCATATTGACCAGGATGGTCTCGATCTCTTGGCCTCGTGATCCACCCGCCTCGGCCTCCCAAAGTGCTGGGATTACAGGCTTGAGCCACCGCGCCCGGCCTGGAAATAGCTTCTTAAATAAAACAGTTTGGTATAGCAACAGATACTTGCAGGTTGCAATGGCCCATGCCTGTAATCCCAGCATTTTGGGAGGCCAAGGCAGGAGGATTGCTTGAGGGCAGAAGTTCAAGCTTGGGCAACATTGTGAGACTCTGTCTCTACAAAAAATAAAAAAAACATAAATTTAAGAAATTTGTGGCTGGGTGTGAAGGCTCAAGCCTGTAATTCTAGTGTTTTGGGAAGCCGAGGTGGGAGGATCTCTTGAGGCCAGGAACTCGAGACCAACCTGGACAACATAGTGAGACCCCATCTTTTCCAAGAGAAAAAAAGATGACATAAAATACAAAGAAAAGTAAGCTGAGAAGATATATTTGTAGCATGTTTAACATAGACGTGGGAGGTATCTTTAATATAAAAAGAGCTCCTAAAAATTAATTTGAAAAAGATGACTTAGTAGCAAAGTAAGAAAAGACTATGGTATCTTAATTCACAAAGGAGGAAGTAGCACAGATGGTTAAAATATATGAGAAGATCTTCAAACATCAGGGTTAGTGTTATAGCAGTTGAAACATTAGTGGGATATCAGGATATTCCTATTATATTGTCAAGACCTAAAAGTATTAGTAAACTTCACTCTTGGTACAAGTATGGGAAGCTTATGGGAGGGTGGTAGATACCACTTCAGAAGCAGCAGTGAGATAGCCATGATGGGTTTGTGCTCTCTTGTGACTTCATGTGCTTGCTTGCACACACAGTTAGGCTGTCCTCATCATTACTGTTTTAACTGCACTTTACTTATAACTGTTTGATCTTATTTTTTAAAAACAAATTTACATTTATAAATAAGTTCTTGTGGCCATTTTCATCAAAAGTATGATTTTCCCTTCTCAGCTAGAAAGATTTAGGTATGTTTTGTTCATTCCTGTTGGCTTTAATATTTTTCTTCTTTTTTTATGTGTGTGATAAGTTCATTTCATCTAAATTTATGCAATCTGAATATAACTATCTAGTCATTTTCTACTGGTTATAGTGTGGGTTAATGTACCCATTATGGTTAATTTGTTTTGTATTAAGAATTAAGAAATATTAATATATGAAAATATATAAAACATGTAAATATATATGGAATTAATATAGTAGACCTAAGTTTTCTTTTTTAATTTAAATTACAGACTAACTGGATCTTCTGGGTTTGTAACAGATGGACCTGGAAATTATAAATATAAAACGAAGTGCACATGGCTCATCGAAGGACAGTAAGTAGTAATGGCTGACTTAATTTTTGTTTTTTAGGTTAGAGGTCAGTGTGACATTACTTTTCCTACAAGTCAAATTAATAATCTGTAACATAAAGTACTTAAAACATTTATTTGATATTTTTTCATTTGACAGATGAATTTTGTTTTCTTAGTTTTCATTTATTTAAAAGTTTAATGTTGATTTAATGCTGCAAATGAATTGAACACACCAGAAATTTGTGTATTTCCAACTGTAATAGTTTAGAAATGGTTACATATTTTTAATGGTTTGCTTAAAGCATTAGAAAATTACAATATTGTGTTATTCTTCTAAGTAGCTATTTTTATTGTGGATAAGAAAATTGTAATAACTATTACTGCCTAAGTGATCCCTTCGCTGGACCTGCTGTCCCTCTATCTGTTCTCTTTTTTTTCTCCTTGTCTTTATGGCAGACTTTTAAAGCAGTATTTCTCAAACTTTTTTTGGTCTCAGGACCTCTTTATACTCTTAAACTGTGAGGATTCCAAATAAGTTTATTTATTTATTTTTTCTGAGATGGAGTCTCACTCTATGACCCAGGCTGAAGTGCAGTGACGTGATCTAGGCTCACTGCAACCTCTGCCTCTTGGGTTCAAGCAATCCTGCCTCAGCCTCCAGAGTAGCTGGAATTACAGGCACGTGCCACCATGCCCAGCTAACTTTTGTGTTTTGTAGTAGAGACAGAGTTTTACCATGTTGGACAGGCTGGTCTTGAACTTCTGACCTCAAGTGATCCGCCTGCCTCAGCTTCCCAAAGTGCTGGAATTGCAGGCATGAGCCACTGTCCAGCCCCAAATAAGTTTATGTTTAACTATCTGTATTCACCATATTGGAACTTACAACCGTGAAGTATTATTTATTCATTTAAAAGCAACAATTACAAGCCCATTACATGTTAGTAAAAATGATATTTTAATGAAAAAAAATCCTATATTAGAAAAATTGTAGTGAAAAGAATGGCATTGTTTTACATTTTTGCAAATATCTTTAATGTCTAGCTTAATAAAAGACAGCTGGATTATCATATCTTCTGTATTCACTTTGTTGTAGTATGTTCTTGTGGTTGAAGTGTGTCAAGAAAATGAGGCCTCACTTGAATATGAAGTAGGAAAAAAGAGATTTTAATAGTACAGTGTTTTAAAATAATTGTGTATAGTCTTCTTTGATACCATACCAAAATTTGACAAGTAGTAATTTCTTCTTCTTTTTTTTTTTTTTTTTAAGAATTGTTGATCTCGAACTTTCCCAAAACAAAGTAGTAATTTCTTAAAAGTAAATTGCAGTACGGAATCTGAAACTGTGTGAAGAAACTTTTGGTACTTGTTAAATTAAAATCCATTGGTTTTCTTGCACCGAATGGATCTTTTGCCCATCCATGATTTGGTAACATGCGCATTTGGAAAAGAACAGTTCATTGAATTATGCCTATCTTTCATATGTTGATATATTTGTTCCATTACATAGTATTTTAAAAATCACATTGGTTCACATCAAAAAGTCTCCTCTGCTTGAAAGCTTGTATTTTGTCAGCGAATACTGTCAGTTGTTTTCTTTGAAGTAACAGGCTTGCTTTGCTCATTTTTAAGAAAATGTCTGCCAGGTATCCAACTCTGAATAACCATAGTTTGTTGATTGTTCTTTTAAGTAAACATGGTAAATGATGTTCTGAGAAAAAAGTAGCTAGTTCAGCCTGCAACTTAAACAATTGCAAAAGTGGTTTTCATTGAGAGGATCACTGTGCTTCTATTAGGTAAGAGAAGTGTTTTATACTTGCTTTCCATCTTGTCACACAGAATGTTAAAGAGATGTCTACAAATTGGTCAGGATTTAATAAAATAAGCAGTTTTTAACTGCTTAATCAAGATATCCTTAAGTGAAACTGGAAGTTTTTCTTTTTTTGTGAGTGGTTGGTGAAGAATAGCAGTGATCACTAGCACCATTTGCTGCTGCTGTCTTGATTTGTTCTAAGATGCCCACAGTTTCACTTATCATTGCTTCTTGCACCATTAGTAAATGCCAGCATGGCGATAAAAGACATGATATCTTAGTTTTACTGCGAAGGTAGTTTTGACCTCCTGAGACCCCCCCATAAGGCTCTCAGGGCCTGTAGCATTTTGTGGACCTCATTTTGAGAACTGCTGCTCTAAGGAACTCTGCTCTGTCCTATCAGTTCATTGCCACCTGACACCCGCCTCCACTGTTTTTCTGAATGTGCTCTCAGTGGTTGCTCCTCCTCAGCGTAAGCGAAAAACTGAGCAAAAAACTTTCATTCCTCCTTTTCCTTATTCCCCACATTTAGCCTGTCAGTAAGTTCTGTCAGTTTTCCCTCTAGAGTGTCTCCCCAATCCATCACCAGACTCCTTTTCACCTCTCATCTCTACAACTGGGAGACCCACCATCCTCTCTCCTGGGCCATGTAATAGCCTTGAAATTGGCCTCCCGATTTCTTCTTTTGCCCCTTGCCCACCTCCCACTTCTCATCTCCTAAACGATTTTCTCTGTTTGCTTTGTTTCAGGCATGCTGATTTTCTCCATGTTGCTTGGACACATCAGTCTCTTTCTCCCTTAAGACCATGCTGTTCCCTCCGTCAGAAATGTTTTTCCTGGGGCTTTTCACATGGCTTGTTTTTTGTCATTCTCATGTCTCCAAAGCTTACTGGGCTACCTCTCTACTACTTTTTGCACTGCCACATCACCTTCTTTTAATTTCTTCACAGTACTCATCACTATCTGAGTTTCCTGTTGATGTACTTACTTCATTGTTAACCTAGAGATATTAACTAAGTATGGGGTAGAGGAAAGGTCTAAACTGGAGAAATAGATTTAGGCATCAGCAGGCTATAATAATGTCGTTATTCTCAGAGCTTTCTGAGTGGAGTGTTGGGCTGAAGCCAGGCTAGAGAGTGAAGGGGTGAGTGAGTTAGAGGCACTGGAGAAAGCAAAGTCTTCTGTGAAGTTTTACCTTACTGGGAGGAGAAAGGGTACGGCAGGTATTTGGTAGAGGGAGAGTTGGGATTTGAGGCTTTTTGTTTCTATTTTTGTAAAATATGTGATACTTAAGCAGATTTAATTGTGGATGCAAACCTTCCAGATGAGAGGGAGATGCCAAATATTTGAGAAACAGAAGGAGAAGCAGATAGGTATAGAGTTTTGGAAATTGTAATTTTAGGTTTTTTTTTTTTTTTGGTCTGGGTGCTGAGCATAAGCAGGGGTTGGGACTGGGTGGTATGAAATAGTCATTGAGAGTTAGCAGTTGTGGAGAGGGAGAGAGAATTGGCAGGACTGCTGGCAGAATCTGAGTTCCATTTGCAGTTGGTGAGCAGAGACCAATGCTGGAACTAGTCTACCCAGTGGTGTGCTGTAGAGGTATGGCTTTCTCCAGTAGAGCTTAGTATTTTTTTTTTTTTTTTTTTGCCCTCTGATTCAGTCTTAGAGCAGATAACTTGTTTCCTGTATAACAGAGCTTTTGCCAGCCAGTGTCATGAAAAATCAGAGGGGCTGGCAAATTTAGTGGATTAACAGGCATGTTTATGAAATGACGTAGTGTGGAATCTGAAGTTGAGTAAGGAAGTGCAGAAATTGGGGGGCTAATGGATTGGTTCAGAAGCTGTTAAAGAATAGCCAGTGAATGGACTGTAAGGCCCAGAGTCATGGACCATATCAATTTTGCTTCCCATTGCATGTTTAGTAGTCTCTTGCTCATAGCACTAAATAAGTCATTGACAAATGAAGGAATACGAATTATATATTATTAATTTTAAAATCTGTATTTTTATATTCTCAAATGTCTGATAGTTGTGATGATAACTTTATTCCTTTTTTATTCTTTTCAGGCCAAATAGAATAATGAGACTTCGTTTCAATCATTTTGCTACAGAGTGTAGTTGGGACCATTTATATGTTTATGATGGGGACTCAATTTATGCACCGCTAGTTGCTGCATTTAGGTAAGCTCAGTCATCTAAGCATTTTTCATCATTATTTGATTTTTAAATTTAAACATATTGCAGACCTATGTAATATGCAGTGACTCATGCAATTAGCTTTCTGGGGATGAGCATTTAGATGGTTTTCAACATGTTGCCATCTGAAAGGTGCTATGGTTAGGATGATTCTTGTATATTGGTCATTGTGTACACGAGCAAGTATTTCTTCTACAAAGAAACAAAATTACTAGGTCAGAGTGAATGAGCATTTAAGTTGTCACAGCCTTAAGTTGTTAGTGTGCTCTGTGAAAGCACAGAGGCTGGGTGAGTGAAGGGAAGAGTAATAGGAGATGGTTTGTTCATTGGGTAGGGCCTGGCAAGGAACAAGGCTTTTACTGAATGTGATGGTGGTGGTGAATCAATAATTGGGCAAAGTCATGGACATATGAAGAAATGAAGCAGGTAGGCAAAAGAAATGTGATTAAACTCAGGAGTAAAAAGAACTCAGAACCACAATTTTAAAAATTGCCTTTTACTTATTAAATTAGCAAAATTCAAATAGAACTAGTAGTCCTTGTTGGCAGAGTGAAGTGGGATGGACTGTTCATTCTGTATTGATAGGATTTCAAGTCACATATCTTTTCTGGAAAGCAAGTTGTTATTATGGCTCTAGAGTCTTAACGGCATCATTTAGACCCTTTTACTCAGTAAGTGTCTTTTTTTTTCTTTGAAACCGGTCACCCAACAAACACTTATTTAGAATCTATTATGTGCTGGGTTGTGAGTGAGGCCCTAAGGAGAACCTAGGAAGCTTTTAATGACATAGAAAATGCATATATATATTTTTTTTTTTTTTTTTTTTTTTAGGTTTTTTTATTTTTTTTTTTTTTTTTTTTTTTTTTTGAGACGGAGTTT